>NW_028297432.1:4312808-4361027 GCF_049724085.1 Artemia sp. Qi Xiang Cuo
AGAGGTGGCTATTCAGATACGTTTTCTTTTTCTCTAAGCCTTTCGCTTCAGAATACGATTCGATTGAATTTGAGCAAGCGCTTGAAAACGGATTATGAAAAACCTCTAGCGATGCATTCCCCTGTAGGTCTAATTCAGACAGGTTTGGTGAGAAGTGACCTTTTATGATTAGGTGCTGTTTTATGTCACCAATACCTTCACATAAACAACTGAGACATCTTCTTGTTTCCCACATTTGGTGTTCCATTAAAAGAGCAACAAAGTCTCTATAATCATTAACTACTGATGGGCAGACATCACACTCTATATAGGGAAGTTTTTCACAGCCAGTGTCACAATGAAGATCTAATATAAAAAATGATTTCTCCATTTTTCCACAAAGGTCACAACGCCAGATACCAGCAGTTAATTCTTCTATAGCCTCATCTCTCAGCCTTTCCACGACAACTATTAGTTTTGGACCCACGATTTCTGATTTAATTAGAACGTCAAAAGTGCCCATCAAATTACACCAGTATAACTCGTCATCTCTAAAGAGAAAAAAAAAAAAAAAATAAAGTTAGCATAACAATTATAAATAAAAAATGAGCGCTTCGAAAGTATTACATGATTATGGTGTAGATTGTTTGCCCTATTTGACAGATTTTAAGCTATCAGATATAATGCAGATCATGTATGTGGGATTCTAAATTCAAAGGAAACAAATACACTTCTTACTAATATTATTTCATATAATTCGAAGATCAAAAAACTCACCGCCGAGTGGGGCTGAAACAGATTTTGAATGGTTTTTTGTTGTTTTTTTTTTTAAGTAGAAATTTTCCAATAACATTATTGTCAATAAAAAATTAAAATCAAAATAAAAAAAAACAAAAAGTTTATAATTTTTAAGTAAAAAAACCTTTTAAAATACCTACTATTTAAAGGTATTTTTAATAAGAGTGTATTGGATGGGCAATGAATCTATACCTGAATGAGAATGTAGCTTATTTCGTTCTCAAGAGAAAAGAGTAAGTCAGTAGAATTTAGAGTAAATTAAATTGAATTTTTTTTTTTTCAGAGATATTATTTTTTTGTATTTTAATACGTTTAATAATTGACTAGTTTAATTGTATATCCTCAGCCCTTCCTCCTTCACCACCCCAACTTGTACATGGTCCCTGGCTACACATAAAAACTTTGGTAATTCCGCTGTTTTTTCTCTAGTTTGTGATTTTTGCTGTTTCACTGCTATTTTGATTACTGCTTTTTAAAAACATCTTTTACGGATGAACTCTTTGCAGTTTCGTTTTTAATGTGACCTAACACAAGAATTTTTTTTGAATAGGTGAGGTCATATTTTGTGAATAGGACTCTGACTTCTTCTACCTGTAAAATCAGAGTTAAATTACAGAGAAGGCTTCGTAATCTATAAAAGTAGTTGAACTACTGAATGGAACTCTCTGAACTATTTCGTAAGTTTATAAAAAAAATGTCTTGATCTAACTTAACGTTATAATTAGATTAAAGAGACTCAAAATAAATACACTAATTAGCTCAACCGCAGCAAAAAAGACCTTGACTTAACTTAAAATAAAAATTGAGTTACAGAGCTTAAATATTAAAAATTTAAATATTAAAATTATTTAAATTTTGGTTTCTTTTTTTTTATTTTTATTTTTTAAATTATTTTGAATTATTTTATACTAAAAATTTTTAGACTAATTAAAAGTGCATTTTCAAAACATACCTTCGTCGTTGCTACCCCTTTCCCGTGAACCAGAGGGGGATGCAGAAAAACTGGACAGTTTTCCATGAGGTAGTTATGTTTCAGAGAGCAATATGTATCGGTTGTTTCGATTTGATTTGTTAATGTATCTCCAACATCTGCAACAAAATATAAAAAAAAAGCAATGTCAAAACCCAAAGTCTTTGAATCAAAAAAATCAAATACTCGGAATCTATTCAAGTTCATATACACTTTAACTAATGAACAGATAAGTAGCCGACACTCTGAGTTTATAGACTCATAATAAAATAAAATGGATGGTTATATATATATATATATATATATATATATATATATATATATATATATATATATATATATATATATATATATATATATATATATATATATATATATATATATATATATATATATATATATATATATATATATAGACATACGCAAAAACCCCTGAAGTGACAACTTGCTGTTACGCTACTGACATCTTTACGATTTTTTATTGGCGTCTTTTACCTGATGTTGTACATACTTCCAACATGTTTGAAGGAGAAAAATTAAGTTTTATATTTACTAAACTAAATAACGTACAATCGAGAATAGATAGTGTGAGAGGGATCCATCTTATTTGTAGAGGGATTAAAAAATTACTTTAGATTTTAATCCATCAAAAATTAACAAATACCAAATTCAAAGCAAGGGAGGACTATTAATCAACAATCAGTTTTTAGACCACTATCTTCTCCTGGGATGAGAAGTTACGTTCTTCAACGGACTTATGTACCTTTTTTGCCTCTTTAAAAGCAACTATCTGTAGTAACACGAAAAGCGACAAATAGCTTTGTACTACTAAATATGCACAACAAGACTATATTACAAATTTTGAGCTCTTTCATGAGATACGAGTATACTATTTAAAAGGCTCCAAAGGTCTAGCAACGTCAATTTTAAGAAATAATTAAAAGTAAGAATCGAGATTAAAAGTCTGGTAAAACTTGGAAACAAACATTCAACATTTAAAGAGGAAAAAGAAACGTTCATCATTTAGACCATATATATGTTGTCGATGAGGGGCTTGCAACTTCTTTTCTGGTCCGTGTACCTATCTCAGTCTAGGTAGAATCTGAGGTAGTAGAAAAACCCCTTAATCTTAATAGAATGCAATACCAGAATCAAACTTGACTTTGTTCTTTATTAGTGACAATCAATAGGAATCATAATATACCTCTAGTTTTGAATTAAGATTAAGTTTTTAATTTAGAGAGTATCTTGTTCCTTTAGGAAATTTAAAGCTACCAGTAATATGTGAATCCAAATTGAAAGATAAGAAAGATGCTTCTGACTAGCATTATTTCATGGAATTGGAATATAAAAAACTCCCTATCGAGTGGGACTGAAACAGATGTTACAAAGTTAATACTCTTTTTATGTTTTCAATATAAATTTTCTACTTACATTATTGCCCTTAAAACATTACGTTAAAATAAAAAAAAATCAATAAATTTATAATTTTTAAATACAAAAATTTTAAAATAATAAAACTAAAGATCAGGTTTCGATATCTAAAAAAGTAGTTGAGTGAAACAATGAAACTTTCTTATCTATTTCTCAAGTTTATAAAAAAAGACCTTGATTTAACGTAAAATCATAATGAGATTATTGGGTCTAATCGAGACATGATGATTTTTAAGGAAGTTTTCGTTATTAAACATAGGAAATTGCATGGTGTAATAGGTCCACTATATTTTAAAAATTTCAAAATAAACTCAAAATTTTCTAAGTTTAAAAAAAAGTAAAATTACTGTTTTATCAATATTTTTTTAAATTTGATGTTTGATGCGGTATTGCTCTAGTTATTAATGCTCTTACAAACAGCTCTTACTGATTAACCTTTGTAGTTTGGCTTTATAATGGGCCCTAACTAATTAACCTTAATTTAGTGAGATGGGATTGAATATCCTAAAAGGTATCTGAGTTGTTATATCTGACCAATCAGTGGTAAATTAACAGACAGTGTTTCCTTATCTAGAACAGCAGCTAAGGTAACGAATTAAACTTTCTTGGCTATTTCTTAAGTTTATAAAAAAGCGTCTTGATCTAACTTAAAATCATAATAAGATTATAGAGATTCAAAATTATTAAACTAATTAGTTCTAGCACTATGAAAAAGACATCGACTTAACTTAAAATCACAATGGAGTTACAAAGATTCAATATTCAAAATTTCAATTGCAAACGTCTTACAATTTTCCTTTCGTTTTTTTCTATTTTACTTTTTTGAAGGCTTGGAAATTAGTTTATACAAAAAAATTGTAGACTAATTAAAACACTATGTTCAAAATGTACCTTCATCGTTGCTACCTCTTTCCTGGGAGCCAGAGGGGAATGCGGAAAAACTGGAAAGATTTCCAAGAGGTAGTTGATGTTCCGGAGAGCAATCTGAATTAGGTGTTTCGATTTCAATTTTTAATGTACCTTCAACATCTGCAACAAAATATAAATAAAAAGAAATGTCGAAATTCAAACTCTTGGGGATCA
The DNA here is from genome assembly GCF_049724085.1 of Artemia sp. Qi Xiang Cuo. Classification (NCBI taxonomy): domain Eukaryota; kingdom Metazoa; phylum Arthropoda; class Branchiopoda; order Anostraca; family Artemiidae; genus Artemia; species Artemia sp. Qi Xiang Cuo. The sequence continues at coordinate 4,317,073 of NW_028297432.1, forward strand.
AATACTCAAATACTCGGGATCTATTCAATGTCTTATACAATTTAGCTAATGAACAGATAAATAGCCGACACTCTGACTTTACAGATTCATATTAAAATTAATCGATGGTTGTATATATATTGATTATAACTAAAAATTTACTTTTAGTCTAATACAGATAAGTTCCCTTTAAGCTGATCAATAGTTCCTGACAAGCAGTTGGAAGCAAAAGATATCACTTTTTTTTCTTTCATATATTCATTAGTGTCAAACCTTATTTAAAATGTTTGTGTCATAACTTTTAAAAAAAAAAATAAAAGTAAAACTTCTCTAATATTGCTGTTTTTTTCTATATTTTTTGAACTTTGCTGTTTCATTCACAAAGGTGTCACGCGTAAGTCCAAAATTAGTCCAGTCTTATCACTTATTCATATAACTATCTTACCATAATTCTGCCCTAGCAAAGACATATGAATGGATGATATATAGACTTATCTATCAAAAAATAAAGTTACATCATTTTTATACAATTCTAAAAAGGGCTTATCTTAGATTTGCCTCTCAATCACAAGGACTACCTGTCTTGGTTTTTTCTACAAATAGCCATGTCTTGATGCCTGTAAAATTCTCGATTTAAATCAATGAGGGGCTTTAAACTTATTTTGTTGCATATGTACCTATCATTGAAACCTGTTATGTGTCTTTGGCCAGGGCTGTATCCAAGCTAAAGCAAATTCTTTTTCAATATTTTTTCCATTTTGAAACCTTTGTAGGTTAGAAAAATTTGTCCCCATTTGGTTAAACATAGATTATAAATGAAAATTCTGGGGTAAGGGGGGGAGGCAGCGGGAGTATATTTTCCAGAAAAGGGGAGACAAAATTTGTTGTTTATCCTATTTTTTCCCAAAAAAAAAGGTTTTTTTTTCAGTCTAGGTAGAATCTGAGGTAGTAGAAACCCCCCTAATCTTAATAAAATGAGATACCAGACTCAAACTTGACTGTCTTATTTCTTAGTGATGTTCATTAGGAATCATAACATGCCTCTAATTTTAGATTGAGAAAAAAAGCTGTTCTACAGATAAATATAGAAAAAATTTGACCTACTTCCAAATATGAATTACGCATTTTGTTTAGTCTAAAGTCCTCGTGTTTTGTACTAGTTTTTTTTTTTTTTAAAAAAAAACATTATTTGATTTTTCATAAAACAAATGTTATAGATTTACCTTAATCATTAAAAAATATTTGTCCAAATTACAGGATGCAAGGTTCAATATAACAAGGTCAACTTCAAATCTACTTACCCTTGCTTTTTATTAACAAAATATTATTTGATGTATTTGATACTAAAAAAACAACAAAAAATGTTAGAAATGTACCTTCATTGTCCAGATATGGGGTTCCCGATTCCTCGGTGTCAGCTTCAAGTTTACATGATCCTGAAATGCCAGGAAGAGTATTCAGAGGAGTATCTTCATGTTTAGGGGACAACGAATATGCTGGAATATCAAAGAGCTCCTCACATTCATTTGGTGAAGCATCTTCATTTTCTAAAACAAAATACAAACAAAAAGGGCATACAAACACATTCAAGCTTACATACAAGCTTACAAAAAAAAATGTGGCTACTTTTCTATTTATCATACATTAGTTAGGAGCATAAGCAAAAATACTTTAAATACTTATTTTTTGGAAGGAGGGGAGTAAGACAAATTTTTATATTCGCTTATTGGTCATTATCACCGACTTTATTGAGGTATATTGCTTTCTTTTTTTTTTAACGAATGGACATTATTTCATTTCAAATATTTTTATTCATCCAATTTCGATCTGCTCAAATAACTAATAATAACATCAGTGCGATAAAGTAATTATTTACGTTGTAAATACGAACTTAATACTCAACAGCATTATATTCTCATACACTAGCATATAGTTTAGATTCCAAGAACGATGCTTCGCCATAACTTGCAAATAAAGTTCTTGGTTCATCCTCTTAAATCAAGACCTGATTACATTATGACATAAGTGAATTTAATTTAACTTATTAGATAGAGACACACTGAAAAACCAACCCAGGACAAATATAAATGCCCGTAAACTAAATATAACAATTGTTTTATTGTGTAACATACAAAATTATTAATAAACATTAATTTTACTTATTAAGGTAAGGACAGTCTTATAGCGATTCCAGCAGTAAGGAGCTGTGGGGTCAATAGCCATTGGAGGCTACTCTTTTTTTTATTTTTTTATTTTTTGCAGCCTCTAGACGAGGTTGGGCCTATTTTATGAAAAGCAGTGGCGTAATTTTGTAAAAATCCTGGGGGGGGGGGGGAGCAAGTGGGACCAAAAAAAGTGAAAAAAACAGTAAAAAATAAAATATATGCCATTTGGTACCATAAAGAAACTATTTAGTACTACAAAGGTACTTAGTACTATAATGGCAAACATGTACTGAAAAAACTGTTCTGTTTCTGTTGATGCTTGAATTATTCAGTTTCAGCATAGTTTTGACAAGATTTTGGAAGAAAACAAAAATTCAGCTGGAGGGGGGAGGGTAAACTGGGGTCTGGGGAGGGAGGCAAATCGATATTGAAGAAAGGGCAGTTGCACCCCTACCCAATAGCAAATTGCGCACTTGAATAAAAGCCTCATCTCTGAATTAAATTTTAGTTTTCCCTTGCCTCTAAGCTAAGTTTTCACATAGTTTTTCAATTCATAGCAACTATTTTTTTACCAGGACCATTCTCTTCACCATTTTGTAGTTTGGAAAAAGCATTAGCTAACAAATTCTCTTTTTCCCCCCTTTTTCACACTCTCCTCTTGTGCTAAGTGTTTCTCTTCTACTGTTTGATCATCCTTGGAGTTAATTTTACACAATTAAAATCAGTTCAACTTCTCAAATTTTGAGATTCACATGGCTGTACTTTGTATGGGATGCGTTTGGTGCCTTTTGATGTTGTTTTGTCCAAGATTTCTGCTTAGATTTTACTCTAATGTTCTGTGACTTTTTGATTTTCTCTGATGCATAAAACAGGATAATATTTACTATTTAAAAACATAGTTTTTTTCATTTAATCTCAAATTACACACTGTCCGATAATAACCTACGTCATGCAATAATTGCTGAATTGTGAAGAACACGGAAAAAATAAGTGCCCAAATTGTTCCAGGAAGAAAGCTGTATTATCAGACTTAAACTGTAAACGGATTATGTGCTTGGTGGGAATTGGTATAGCTTTCTTGAAATTTTACAAATAAATCAATCCTGAAAATCTGTGTAGATTACTAAATGACTCATGTACGATATTTTTTTTTTTGGGGGGGGGGGGATCTTAAATAAAGCACAGCAGCCAACAGGTTTTATATTTTCTTCACGAAACTGAATCCTTCAGACGCTGGTACTTCAGCTAACGGTCTGGATATCTCATACTAGCTTCCTCTTTCAAGTTAAACTTAATGTGCGGATGAGATTGACTGCAGACACGAAGGATTTATTCTTCAGCCAAGGACTCAATTTTATCACCAAACTTAAAAAATACGACTAATAAATTAAGTTATTATTTTTTTCTGTGCCATAGTTGATCAGCTTTTCTCTCCTCCGCTGTTGGGGGTTAGATCCAAGTATATATACAGTAGCATGCTCTTTTATTTACTTTACAGTCGTATAAACTTTAAAAGCAGATAAAGAAACAAAGAAAATTATTTGCCAATGCAAATCAGCTTTCCTTTTATTATGTTGCAAAAAAAACTTTGTTGCACAACTTAACAAATTTCACAGTCGAGGCATCAGGACTTGCGATGAGTTCAGTCGTGTTTGGAATTTTATGGATGTCAAGTGTATAATCTCTGAAAAGATTTTATGCCCCTTAAGAAAAGTGTAACAACAATTGTATATGTGGGTACTCACTAGTGTTGCATATCAGAGTGGAAGCACAAAGTTCCTAGAGAGAAACAGGATGTAATGACTCATTTTAAGCCGCGAATAAACACTGTAATATTAGGCCTAATACAATTGACAGCTGAGGATCGACACAATAAGCATACCAGAGCACGAAAACTGTGATACTTTTATTTAGTCAAACAATTTAAATCAAGAAGTTCCCAAGATTAAAAACTGTTTTTCTGATCAAACCGTATGCCCAGGACTAGGTTTGATTATGTTTTGTATTGCTTCATTAAAACACTTAAAAAAGAAATATGTTGTCCTATTTCTATAGCAACAAAAGTCCACAGTAAAATTCCAGAGTAACTTTAGCATAATAAGTCAGAGGCATAGGCTGGAGAATGTCTGTGCAGGATTTCGACTCTTGTTGATAGAAGAGCATCAAGTGCTGAAAACTGCGTTGTGACCAAGAAGGCTCCAAAATTGCACACAGCCTCCATCCATACTGGAGGTCACCGGGACTTCTTCTGGCCGGTTCTAAGCCAGCTTAATCGCTTAGACTTGGGAAGATGTGTTGGTCCCCATCTTACGCTAGCATCCGGGACCAATACTTTTCCTGAGAACAACAGAATCTCTAAATCATTATATTTATTTTACTATATAAATATTATTGAACTTGGAACTTGGAATTTTACATACATAATCAATACCTATCTTAACGACATAGAGACAGACGAATTCAGATAATAAAATCTGGTCTGGTTAATAGTGTCAAAAACTCATATCCTAGTGGGAGGAACCATGGAAGTAAGTAATATACCATTCATTTATTCGTGCAGGAAGGATGGGATACATCGACAGGGAGTAGGTCGCACGATGAATAAGGAAGCTGCTAAGTCTCGGTTAGACTGACTTGACTCAAACCTCTTGCTCGACAGCGTCGACAGCGTAGAGGGAACCAGACACCAGCACCATCAGTCGTCTCCGGAGTGATCTTTTTTGCGCCAGAGTAGAAGCTTCACTGGGGTCAATGCCCCACGCCGTGAGTCGATCGTGGATGATATCCGCCCATCTCATACGTGGTGTACATCTGGGGCACTTCCAGCCGTTCGCTGTTGGATCGAAGTCAAATATAACTCGAGAAGGTGTTTAAGTGTGTAGTCGAAGTAGATGACCATACCAACGCAGCGAAGGGGACTCGCTGCGTTCGGAGAGAGGTAGTTTAGACTAATACATGTTATAATGGTTAACTAATAATAGCTCATTTTATTACTATAAAATTAAGAATATCATTTTCCGTTGTATCAGTTATAGAGCCTATGCCCCAGTATAACGGACTGACGGAACTAATAGTGACTCGGACGAATTTTACTTACAGTTTAGAGGAGCAAATTGACAGAGCCACAGATAAAAATATGGTGTCTTTACTAGGAGATTTTCACGCCCTATTCGGTAAAACTATGCAGTAGTCGTATCCTAGCCTATGTCATGTTGGTGTAGGATAACAATACACCAGTGACTAGATATTGCTTAACTATGTTCTTCCCAGAACTTTAGCAACAACAACTACATAGTTTTTTAATAAAGTGAGCCATCTGTTATCATTGTATTCATGTTTTTTAAAGAAATAAATATTTATTAATCATGTTATTTCAACAGACATAATTGTATTATCACTAATATATAGTTGTGTTAAGATTAGAGATTGGTTTGACGTTAAAAGTAAAATAACAATTCAGGAGTTTCATGAGTAAATGTAAAGATGAAACTTTGGACAAGTAGTTATCGAACGGGACATTATAATGTTGGTATACTTCAGGATGAGACTTTTATAGAAACGTTCCAGGAACAGTTGAATACTAAACTGGAGAGTTTAAAATTTGACAATGCAGAAGATGGATGGAATACCTTTAGGAAAAGAATTTGTGAAGTTGCTGATGGTGTCTTAGGGAAGAGAGTCAGGAACGCAACTATGAATGTTAGTGAAAAAGCCTAGTGTTTAATAGACGAGAAGAGTCTTGTAAAATAATTATGTCGTTCATAGATCATATAAAAAGAAGAGGACCGTAAAGAAACGGAGAAAGCATTAAAATATGAATTAAGGAGGTGTGAAATGGAGGCCATGGATAAAATTGCCAAGGATCCGGAAGATACAGCTAGATGTCATAAAAATAAAATATTGTATTGGCATGTTAATAAATTGAGAAGTCATTCCGGACGTATCCAAGTTAAAAATAGGAATGGTGCCACAAGAAGTGATAAGGAAAAAAGATGAACAGAGATGGATAGAACATTAAGCAGAAATGGGCAGAATATTTTGAGAATGTTCTAAACCGAGGTAGATTAGCAGGAAAAGATAAAGAGAAAAATTAAAAAGTTTGTGATACTTTTCATGTGATGGAAGATTTTTTGGTGTGAAGGATTGAAAAATATCAAGGCCCCAGGTGCTGATGACTTGGTAAATGATTTTCAAATACGGTGGCTCTGAAGTTAGAAAAAAGTTACTTAATATTCTTAAGGTGATTTTGGATAATAGAGGAAGGAGCTAGTAATTGTACAAGAAACCTAATTAAACCGCTTCATAAGCAAGGGGATTATAGTGAGTTAGATAAGTATTGAGGAAGTTGAATGGTCTCTGTAAGTAGTAAATTACTAAGTAATGTGATATTTTGATAATTAGATATTATGTAAGAATAGTCATTAAAGAAGAAACTTATTGTTTTAGAAAGGATTGAATGTGTGTGTCATCAAAATTTTCACTTTAAGGTTCATAGCTGAGAATTACATGTTTTATCAGACAAATTTGGTCTTTTGTGTTGTAGATTAAGAGCAAGCGTTCGATTCTGTTGATAGAACAGCTGTAGCAAAGGTCTTAACCTTATACGGTAGACAACACACATACATTAAAGTGATTGGTACTATGTACAAGAATAACCCTGCGGCAGTTAAGGTAAGAAATGAGGTTAGCAGCTGATTTTAAATTAAATCAGAAGTAAAGTAGAGCTCTGATCCATCACATTTGACTTTGTTCATTTTGTTTGACTTTGTGATGATTAGCACAGGAAAGGCAATGAAGGAACAAGAACTCACATTAAGGTAAAAATGTCCTTTATTAACATCATATTACTAATAAATAATAAAAGATGAAAAAAAGAAAACTTACTCTATTGCAAGATTAAGTACTAAGGTTAATCTTATAATTGTGCTCTGGGCTGGACAATCTTTCTGTTCACGGTACAGTCTACAAACTACTGAAGTGCGTCTCTGTGTATCTACATAATAACAGAATAGTATAAATAAAGAACTACTGATTATTAAGTTATTAGTAATTTGGTAAGTATGTAAACAAGTTTGATCACGGATTTAGTAAATAAAACGGCTGTAATATGTCCCGAGTCCGGTATCATAGCGGGATTATTATTTTAAACACTCATAAATATCTTTTGTTATTTTTAATATATCTATCGCCTTGATATTTCCCTTACTAATTTTTAATATCTATTGCGAAAAATAATGGAAAAAATATATGAGGACTCACTTATTAAAATATTATAGCATTTTGAAATTGAATATCATGTATTTCGTTTTTTAAAAAAGATAGCTTAGCTTCTTATTTTGTTTTATGGGCTAGTCCACCTTCTCCCCTTATCAACGAAGTTGCATGTTTATCGATCTTATAATTTTATGTTTAATTTTTCTTTATTCTCTCATCAGTTAATGATTCTTTGCTTTCATTAGATTTAGTAATAGTAATTGTTTCTGACTATATTAAGGTATCTTTTCACTGATTTCAATCAAATTTTTTCTATTTGTTTTTTCTTGCTTGTTAAGTGCTATTTTTTCGGTAAATATTTCTGTTAGAAAATCATCATGTTGGTATTTCAAGAAATATATAATGTTCTCACTATATAATTCGGTAAGAATGTAAGTCATCATTAATTCTACGAAAAATACTAAATTTATTAGGGTTAGATTGTATAACAATACTATATTGGAAGAAAAGAATAGACAGTTTGTCCCGATCTTACAAACGCAGAAACAATTTTAACGATCAGTGACCCAATAAATAAAGCCCACCTACTAGATCGGCAGTTTTCCCAACAGAGAGGGACAAAGATGAAAGTCAAGAGGAATGTCAGCCACTAGTCATAGGCAAATTTTAAGAAATAGAACTGACAATACAAATGGTCTACAAAAAAGAAAAAAATATAAACCCTCACAAATCAGAAGGTCCAGATTGCCTACATCCTAGAGTACCGTGCTCAGAGAGATGATAAAAAAAATTACAGCGCCATTGCAGTACATTTTTGTCCAGTTGCTAGAAACAGGAAATCTGTCTGATACATGGAAGCAAGAAACAGTGATACTCCTCTTCAAAAAAGAAAGCAAATCAGATCCAAGTAATTACAGACCTATCAGTGTAACCTGTATCACATGCAAAATGCTAGAATCTTTACTCCACTATAATATATTACATAACCTACTTGAAAGAAGCCTCATTTCACCTGCACAGTTTGGATTTCTCGAGAAAAGATCAGCAGAAAGCCAGCTACTTGTCGCTACACACACCTGGAGAAAAATATGGATAGTAGGATGCACGTAGATATTTAATACTTAGATCTCAGAAACACCTTTGATAAAGTCTTACAAAGTCAACTTCTTCGAAAACTACAGTCTATCGGTGTTGGTGATACTATTCTAAAGTGGGTTCTCAACTTCCTGAGGGGATGATCTACGCAAGCGAGACTGAAGGGATACCTTAGCAGCAACGAGACAAAAGTCACTAGTGGAGATGTTTATGGTAGTTTTCTCAGGCTTTCACTCTCTAATATTTTCATAACTGACTTAATAAAAGACATCTAGTCAGAGATAATGATTTATGTATATGAAACAAAAATCTGATACACAATTACAAGCTAGGAAGATGCAGAAATACTACGGACAACAAAATATCGCACTGGATAAAAAAAAAGCAACATAGAAGTGAATAAAGACAAAAGTGGTCACATTCGGCTAGGCCCACAACATATTTCTCAGTACTTCTGCTTTGAAGGGCAACAGATACCTATACAAGAAGAAGCGCGAGATTTGCGAGTGACAATAGACAGTGACATGACTTTCACCAAGCACAACAAATCTATCCTCTCTAAGCCACCGCAAATCTTTGGACTAATTCAAAAAAATTTCTCTCTTACTGAATCAACACTGTTTTCTATATTCTTCAAATTGTTGGTGAGACTAATGATCAAATATGTTCTTACAACAACCGGACCGTTTTTTCAAAAAGACAGCAATGCAATACAAAAATCCAAAGGAGGACTACTAAATTCGTTCCATCATTTAGAGACTTATCATACCAAGACCATTTGAAAAAACTGTCGCTCCAAGCCGCTCATACCAATTTTTGAGAGGAAATCTTATTGAAGTATACAAAATATGTAACGGATACTACGACAACATCCCTCCAGAAGAGATAATAACATTCAAGAATAATAACCTGAGAGGTCACGAGTTTAAGCAAATCAAAGAACATTTCAGAAGAGATGTTGGTAGATGGCCATTCAGCAGCTGCATTGTCTCTGAGAGGAACTCACTACCAATAGACACTGTCAACTCAGATTCAGTGAATACTTTAAAGAAAAAGATTGACAATCATTATAGTGATAAACCATTTGCTCATTTAATTTTTTGTAGATAGAGGCAGAAACCTGTTTTTCCATTATATTATTATTATTATTAGATTGTTATACTTGAAAAATTGCAACTGTCTGTAATCATTACTGGTATATCTTCCCCTTCCAAATTTACCTTTCCAAGGACACCACTTAGTGCTAATTCTATCAACCTGGGAGTAAAATTTCAAATGAAAAGCCATTTTTCTACCAAGAACCCTGTACACTTGTTCCTGTATCTGTCAGCGGGCCTGGAATTTATCTAAGTTGCTATTATCTCCATCAGTTGTCTTTACAGGAGGATATAGTACTATGACTGATACCTTGCACTTTTTGTCATAAAATGAGCAACTAGAATTCTATAATTAATACCTTTCAAGTCTTAAAAATACTTAGCAGCTTCTTTATTCATCTGGAGTTTTACTCCCTGCATATCCACCCTATTCTTCCTGCTTTAATAAAAAGATTCTATATAAACTAATTTCATCTTTCTTAAGCCTTGGATAAGTTTTTGAAACTCCTAATAAGTCCAGTCCAAAATGTCTAAATTTTTCAGTCAAAATGTTCAAAATAGTCATTTTTAAATAGCCTAACGTTCCAAGATACAACTTTCCTATTTTTTAAATCCATGAAAGTATTGTGGCCTAAACAAGACGAAATATACCAAACCAGTTAACAACGTTCAGTGTCATATACAAGATAATTTCAGCCCCCCCCCTCGTATTATAGATGGAATAATTTCTGACCCTTCCAAGTTTTAAAATTGCTCTAGGCTTTCAGTTGATAAAACTTGTTTATAATTTAATTCCATTAGAAGACCTCCTCTCCTATGCTGTTAGCATCAATGTGGGGGCCATAGGCAGTAAAACATGTTAGCAGCATATTTCAGAATATTGAGTAGTGAATATTTAAGATCAACAAAATGAGAGAAAAAAAAATATTCGCCAGGACTCAGCCAAGTGTCAATTACACAAAAGGGAAGAATGCATTAAAGTGACTATTGTTATTTACAATAATAAAATTGCTGAGACTAAGGTGGGAAGTAAGTTTAGAAGTTGACTCAGTTTGGAGTCAGGTGTTGAACACAGTATTGTCCTTTCCCTGTTTTTATGGATTATTTGGATTGAGTTTACCATAAAGATCATTGCAAAGTCTCTGGGGAACAGTGGAATCAAATAGGAAGGTAGATATTTCCTACAGTTAAATTATGCATTTGATTTGAAAGTTCTAGATAAAATGTTGATAAAATGAATTTCAGTATTTTTTAAAGTAGTTTTAAGACTTACAAATTCTAGATTGACTGACAATTGACAGACAAACCTTCAGGATCAGAACATTTATATAAACAGAATATTCATATAGCTAAGAATCAAACTTATCTATAGAATCGAAATTTCATCCTGAATCCAAATATGACATTTGTTTCCATTGCAAATCCTTTAAATACCCAAAACAATAGCCCATATTATATATTCCCTATGCATTTATTGATTCTCGATCATGTCATTATTGATCCAATTTAGCTTTAAACTACTTTCAACACAAGTGACATTTACACAGGTATATATAAGCCATATCTAAGATAAGAGAATCTTGTATTTTCTTTAAGTGTCAATAACGATCTTAAAGTTTATTTTGTGACAAAAAAAAGAGTCAACTTTCAATCAAATATAAAATTATTCTTCCAGATGCAATTTTATTTATTAAATATCTGAATATTTTTTTAACATAAAAAATTACAAAATTTTATGATGAATTTAATGATGAATTTAAAATTCTTTTTCTTTGCAAATTTTAAGACACTCTAGCTTTAAGGCACCTAAGTGGTTTTAACCTCAGTTCTTTACGGTTTTTGGTAAATTCGGGGGCTTGGCTTGGACATACACAACGCATGGCTAGCACTCGTCTCCCGAAGTTAACCTTCGATGGACAAGTAAACGGTTCTCGACCCAGAGGTCACCCTCCAAAGAGATGGAAAGAAAACTTTTCACCTTACAACCTGCCACAACTCTGTCACCTGGCCGACAACAGAAGTACCTACAGGAGGTACATCAATGAACTGGTTAAGGAAGAGACCCCAAAACGACCTCCAAGGACGGATGGGACATAGTCAAGTTACCAGTAAATTAAATCAGGTGTGAAAAAATTGAGAAATACCTGGGAAATATTTTATTCAGGCTATATATAGGCACATGAAAGAGGTGGGCCAGGGTAAAGTATAGTGGGCATCAGTTGCAAAGTTTTACCTACAATTATTCATATATAATGCCATAAAAGTGTGTGGTTTTTAATTCTTTCATATGGTCAAGAAAAAAAAACAAGAAAAAGATATCATCTTTGAGATAGATAATGGGCTTAAAATTGAATTCCTGAGAAAAGCAATTACTAGTCTAAGTAACTCTGAATAAGTACAACCAGCTTGTTTTAGGGAAAGTTAAGTTTTCAACACCCTCGAAATGGTTATTCTCAGTAATCCTGACCTTCTTATAAAAAATGTAATAATCACACCCATTGGTAATAGCAACCATGTTGTAATTATTTCAGATTTATGTTTGCCTAGTGAACAACCCTTTTCCATGCAACAAAATTATGTCAATTATAAACTAGTCTCCAAAAGACTTGCCAATATCAGCTGGGAAGAGCTTATCACCAATTATATTGATGAAATTTAGTCTAATGTGAAAACTGTAATTTTGCATGCTGCAAAGTTGTGCACCAGAAGTTTTTGGGCTAAACAGGCTAAAAGTCTTCCTTTTTTAACTGCTGAAACAAGTAAGCTAATTAATAGAAAATATTGCCCAAGGAATCATTACAGGAAAAAGAAAACTTCAGAAAATTATCAACTCTCCAAAACTTTTTGTAACCAGACAACCAACCATATCAAGCAGTTGAAGGGAAGGTTTGAGGAACAATTGGATGAGGATCTTAGGGAGATTTCTAAATTTTTGACATTATGCCTCTCAAAATGCTGCAGCAAACACATAATCCCTTATATTCTGCAATATCTACAACCAGGTTCGTATCATACTCAGAATTTTAAAAACACAGAGTTTAAATGTTATCTGCCTCCAAGTAACAGAGTGCTTGCCGTTTCTCGTGCTATTACCCCCCCCCCCTCCCCTGGCACCTACCCCCCTTTTTAAATAACCTCGGGAACCCTTGAATCCTTTTAGGGGAGTTTTATTTTATTTCTATATGGCGACCAGAGTTTTTGCATTGGTTTTGATGTCAACAAAACAACCTGTTTTTAGGTGTAAAATATTTTTGAGGAGGACACTCCCCCACAACCCTCAGGGCAAGGTTTATAAGTTATGCCCTGGGGGCATATAAGGTTTTTATAGAAGGCATCGTCATAGAAACTTCAAAACAGGCTCATTTGCTTGGAAATTCAAAGGGCTAGTACCCTTTTTAATAGTCGAAAGTGATTGGAGGGCAACTAGCCCCCCCCTCCCATGCCCATCATTCCCCCAAATACATCCAATCAAAATATTGATGAAGCCATTTTGTTCAGCATAGTTGATTTCTAGATAGAAAATATGTTTTTGAGGAGGACACTCCCCCACAACCCTCAGGGCAAGGGTTTTAAGTTATGCCCAGGGGGCATATAATGTTTTTTAGAAGGCGTTGTTGTAGAAACTTCAAAAAAAGCTCATTTGATTGGAAATTCAACGGGATAATGCCCTTTTTAATAGGCAAAAGTGAATGGAGGGCAACTAGCCCCCCCACGCCCCTCATTCCCCCCCACACATCCAATCAAAATTTTGAGATAGCCATTTTGTTCAGCATATTTGATTTCCAGATAGAAAATATGTTTTTGAGGAGGACACTCCCACAACCCTCAGGGCAAGGGTTTTAAGTTATGCCCTGGGGGCATATAAGGTATTTATAGAAGGCCTTGTCATAGAAACTTAAAACAGGCTCATTCAATTGGAAATTTAAAGGGCTAGTTCCATTCTTAATAGTAGAAAGTGATTGGAGGGGAACTAGCCCCTCCCCCAAGCCCATCATTCTCCCAAACACATCCAATTAAAATTTTGAGATAGCCATTTTGTTCAGCATAGTTGATTTCCAGATAGAAAATACATTTTTGAGGAGGACACTCCCCTACAACCCTCAGGGCAAGAGTTTTAAGTTATATCCTTGGGTATATAAGGTTTTTATAGAAGACGTTGTCATAGAAACTTCAAAAGGGGCTCATTTGATTGGAAATTCAAAGGGCTTGTGCCATTTTCAATAGTTTAAAGTGATTGGAGGGCCACTAGCCCCCCCCCCCCCCACGTCCATAGTTCACCCAAACAAATCCAATCAAAATTTTGAGATAGCCATTTTGTTCAGCGTAGTTGATTTCCATGTAGAAAATATGTTTTGAGGAGGACACTCCCCCACAACCCTCAGGGTAAGGGTTTTAAGTTATGCCCAAGGGGCATAAAATGTTTTTATAGACGGCATTGTTGTAGAAACTTCAAAAAAAGCTCATTTGATTGGAAATTCAACAGGCTAGGGCCCTTCTTAATAGTCGAAAGTAATTAGAGGGCAACTAGCCCCCTCCCCCGCCCAGCATTCCCCCAGACACGTCCCATAAAAATTTTGAAAAAGCCAATTTGTTAAGCATAGTTGTTTTACAGATAGAAAATATGTTTTTGAGGAGGATACTCCGCCACAGCCCTCAGGGCAAGGGTTTTAAGTTATGCCCTGGGGGCATATAAGGTTTTTAAAGAAGATGTTATCATAGAAACTTCAGAAAAGGGCCGATTCGATTTGAAATTCAAAGGGCTAGTGCCCTTTTTAATAGTCGAAAGTGATTTGTAATATTTTTTGTTGTTGTTGTTGTATAGACCAGGGCACTTCATATCAAAGGAGTTGTCGTGGGAACTTCAAAAGGGGCTCATTTGATTGAAAATAGAAAGGGCTGATGCCCTTTTTAATGTTCGAAAGTGATTGGAGGGCAACTAATCCCCTTCCACTCCCACCCTCCCATTTGCCCATTATGTTTAAAAACTATATGTTGCCATAAGATTAAATCAAAAAGCACTGTGATAATGCTAATTACCAATAAGGCATCTCAGCAGTGTCCCAAGAGCAACTGAGGGTATTATGTTCAAACTTTTGAGGCTACTTCTGCTCTTAAAATTTAGACAAATCAAAATAGTGTAAGTGTATCAAAGCTATCAAAGAAAGTAAACAGATTTTTTTGCGAATGGTATCAAGTTTTCCATTTCAGGTCAACTAGAGGAGGTATGAAACTAAGTTAAACAGTAGGCCTACTATTTGTGTCCAGATTTTTAAAATGGTGTATGTTGTTAAAAATTGCTGAAAATTTTTCTCCAGCATACAAATAGCATGCCAAACTATAAAGTCTTAAAAAACGAAAAGATTTAAAGTGTTATTTTCTTTTTTCCTGAAAGACTAGGCCTATGTCAATAAAAAACAAACAGAAATAAATTAAAAAAACTTTTTCCACAAAATAAGTTTTTCAAAGAAAAGTAAAGAACTCCATTAAACAAAAAATGAGCAAAAATAAAATAATCTACCAAGCTCAAAACTACCACAAATCAGCATCAATAAATAAATGAAATCCAAAACAAACAGAAATTAAAATAAATAACCAAGTCAAACTCAAAACGAGCAGAAATTAACATAAGTTGGGAGCAAAACCCCTATGCCTTCCCAAGGCCAGAACAAAATTTGCACTTCACTGAAAAAAATATAAATAATTTTACTTTTATAAACTTTAATAAATCAAATAATTTTAACATTTTGATTACTAAATATCAGTATATGTATATTAAACTGACAATGCACATTCATTTGCATTTTTTCAGAAGCACAAATTTTGTTCTGGCCTTGGGAAGGCACAGGGGTTTTGCACCCAACTTATGTTAATTTCTGCTCGTTTTGAGTTTGACTGTGTTATTTATTTTAATTTCTGTTTGTTTTGGGTTTCATTTATTTATTGATGCTGATTTGCGTTAGTTTTGAGCTTGGTAGATTATTTTATTTTTGCTTATTTTTTGTTTAATGGAGTTCTTTGCTTTTCTTTGAAAAACTTATTTTGTGGAAAAAGTTTTCCTTAATTAATTAATAGAAAACAATGAGCATGGAATCATTAGAGGAAAAAGAAAACTTCAGACAATTATCAACTCTTGAAAACTCTTTGTAACCAGACAACCAGCCATATCAAGCAGCTGAAGAGAAGGTATTTTAGGCTGAGGATTTTAGGGATAATCCTAATTTTTTCTGGCCTCTCAAAATACTGCAGCACACACACAGACCCTGATATGCTGCAATATCTTCAAACAGTTGCTGATCCTGAGCTGAAAGTTGAAACTTTCAACCAACAATACCATCTGTCTTTTCCTCCAGTTCCAGTATTGCTATTCCCCTATATATGATGTATTGCTATTCCCCTATATATGATGTATCACATAGTATTAAACCTATTCTAATTAATGGTAAAGTAGTTCTAAAGGAACTTATATCCCTCAAAATGAACAAATCTGCTGGTCCAGACAGCATTCATCCTTATATCATTATGTAAACCTCTTTCCTTACTGTTCAAGTTATCATTAATTGTTTCCAAACTACCTCTGGATCGGAAAACAGCCCATATCATTCCAATATTTAAGAAAGGTAGAAAGGACCTTACTGAAAACTATTGACCTATCAGCATGCCATCAGCAGTTGTTAAGGTTCTTGAAAGAATAATCAATTCTGCAGTTATTAGAGATCTTGGAGAAAATAATCTCTTGCATACATCACAACATGGCTCTTGTTCTGGGAGATCTGATGATACCAATCTCCTAGAATCATGACCATAGCACTAAGTTACTTGATACAGGGGTGTCTGCTGATATGATTCTGCTTTACTTTTCTAAAACTTTTGACAAAGTTTGTCACAAGTGACATTGCAATCAAATTACATGCTGTCAGTCTTAAAGAGAAGTTCCTGCTCTGGATTCTTGATTTTCTTTATATGCATTCTCAATGTGTTTAGTTATTTGATGACTCTGGTAGCTGTATTCTTTCTTTGCCCAAGCATGTTTTCAGAGAAGTTTCTTAGAGAAGTGTTTTGGGTCCTACACTTTTTAATATCTTCATCAATGATGCTTCTTTAACTATAAGCAGTAAACTAATGCTCTATGCGAACAACCTGAAGCTCATTGAACCAGCCTTTTCCTGTGAAGATTGAGCCCTTCTACAAAATAATCTTGGACTGCTTGATCAATAGGCTAAGGCTTGACTTCTTAAATTTAATGTTGTCAAGTGCCATGTCATTCACTTTGGCAAAATGAACCCTTGTTGCTCTTATTTTTTCTCACTTTCCTCTGTAAATACTGAGCAAGATCTTGGAATTACTATTGATAATGAATTAAAATTCAGCAATCAAGCTAAGAAGTCTGCTGCTGGTGTTAGTTCAACCATGAAGCATACTCTTTGTACTTGTTCCCTAAAGTCATAAGTCTTCTGTATAAGGGACTTGTGTGCCCTAAGCTTATTTGTAGAATGGTAAAACAATCTGCGGTAAAATTCTACTTTAGTTACTTTTGGCTATCTTGGAAAGGGGTTGGGCTAGGAAAATGAAACTTTCAGGGATGGATGTACATGCTAAGGTTTGTCCCGGGAAGGTACTTTGAAGTACCTACCTCCACTCATCCCCCCCCCCCTCTATATAATGGTAAATTACTGCACATTACTAGTTGTTTTGAACTTCTATTTCATCCTATATTACTCTCATAAATATAAATCACTGCTTACCTTACACAACTTCTGCTTTTAACCTTGTTCATTAAAATATATTCCAAAATCCTATTTAAATCCTAAGCCATTTAATTTTCAACCCATGCTGACTTTCTTTATAGTATATGAAACCAGGTTTGTTGTGATGTCACACTTGCCTTATCAGACACCCTTACCCTTAAGGGGAGCAGGCACATGCCAAACAACTCTGTTGATAAGACCATTTAAACTGTATTAATTAGGGAAAGGATTTCACAAGAGAGATCGGTAAAAATAACCTAATCCTTTATAGAGGACAAACTATGTCATAGGAAGATGTTTTTGAAATTCCCCTTCCACCCGAACTTAAAATTTTCTAAAATTCTACTTTAGAAGCTTTTAAAATATTTCTAAAGTACTAAAAGATAGAGTGCTAAAAACATCAGAATCGACTTCAGAGGACACCTTATATCACGGGAAGAAGTTTTTGAAATCTCCCCTCCCCCCAAACTCAAAATTTTTTAAAATTCTACTTTAGAAGCTTTTAAAATATTTTAAATATTTCTAAAGAACTACGACATAGAGAGCAACAGACATCAGAATCAACTTTAGAGGACAATTTATGTCATGGGAAGATGTTTTTGAAGTCTCCCTTCCCCCCAAACTCAAAACTTTCAAAAATTCTACTTTAGAAGCCTTTTAAATATTTCTAAAGCACTAATAGATAGAGCACTAAAAATATCAGAATCGACTTCAGAGGACAAATTATGTTACGGGAAGATGTTTTTGGAATCCCCCTTCCCCCCAAACTCAAAATTTTCCAAAATTCTACTTTAGAAGATTTTTAAATATTTCTAAAGCATTAATAGATAGAGTGCTAAAAACATCAGAATCGACTTCAGAGGACACGTTATATCACGGGAAGATGTTTTTAAAATCCACCGTCCACCCTAACTCAAAATTTACAAAAATCTAATTTTCAAGCATTTTTAAATATTTCTAAAGCAGTAATAGATAGAGCGCTACAAGTTTCAGAATCGACTTCAGAGGACACGTTATATCACGGGAAGAGGTTTTTAAAATCCCCCTTCCCCCGCTAAATCAAAATTTTCAAAAATTTTATTTCAAAGGCTTTTTAAATATTTATAAAGCATTAATAGAAAGAGAGCTAAAAACGTCAGAATCGACGTCAGAGGGTACGTTACATCACGGGAAGAGGTTTTTCAAAAATCCTCCTTTTCCCCAAACACAAAATTTTTCAAAATTCTACTTTAGAAGCTTTTTAAATATTTCTAAAGCATTAATAGATAGAGTGCTAAAAACATCAGAATCTACTTCAGAGGACACGTTATATCACGGGAAGAGGTTTTTAAAATCCCCCTTCCCCCCAAACTCAAAAATTTTCAAAATTTTACTTTAGAAGCTTTTTTAAATATTTCTAAAGCATTAATAGATAGAGCACTACAAGTTTCAGAATCGACTTCAGAGGACACGTTATATCACGGGAAGAGGGTTTTAAAATCCCCCTTCCCCCCTAACACAAAATTTTCCAAAATTTTCTTTTAAAAGCTTTTTAAATATTTCTAAAGCTCTAATAGATAGAGTGCTAAAAACATCAGAATCGACTTCAGAGGACACGTTATATCACGGGAAGAGGTTTTTAAAAAATCCCCCTTCCTCCCAAACTCAAAATTTTCCAAAATACTACTTTAGAAGCTTTCTAAATTTTTCTAAAGCATTAATAGATAGAGTGCTAAAAACATCAGAATCAACTTCAGAGGACACGTTATATCACGGGAAGAGGTTTTTAAAATCCCCCTTCCCCCCAAACCCAAAATTTTCTAAAATTCTGCTTTAGTCGATTTTTAAATATTTCTAAAGCAAAAATAGATAGAGTGCTAAAAACATCAGACTCAACTTCAGAGGACATATTATATCACGGGAAGAGGTTTTTGAAAGCTCCCTTCCCCCCAAACTCAAATTTTTCCAAAATTCTACTTTAGAAGCTTTTCAATTATTTCTAAAGTACTAAACGATAGATTTCTAAAAACATCAGACTCAACTTCAGAGGACACATTATATCATGTGAAGATGTTTTTGAACTCCACCTGCCCCCCCATTTCAAAATTTTCCAAAATTCTTCTTTAATAGCTGTTAAAATATTGTAAATTTATCTAAAGAGATAAGACTCCGATCGGTCCAGACCTCTGAATAGACTTTCGAGAACATGTTATGTCATGGGAAGATGTTTTTGAAATCTCCCTTCCCCCCAAACTCAAAATTTTCCAAAATTCTACTTTAGAAGCCTTTTAAATATTTCTAAAGCGCTAAGACATAGAGTACTAAAAACATCAGAATCGACTTCAGAGGACCTTTTTATATCACGGGAAGAGGTTTTTAAAATCCCCCTTTTATCAAATTATGCTTTATTAGATTTTTAAATATTTCTAAAGAAAAAAGACATATAGTTCTAAAAACAAAAGAATCGACTTCGGAGGACACGTTATATCACGGGAAGAGGTTTTTAAAATCCCCCTTCTCCCCAAACTCAAAATTTTCTAAAATTCTAATTTAGGAAATTTTTAAATATTTCTAAAGCGCTAAAACATAGAGTGCTACGGGAAGAGGTTTTGAAAATCCTCCTTAAAGGAGGATTTTCAAAGCACTCTACGGGAAGAGGTTTTGAAAATCCTCCTTCCCCCCAAACTCAAAATTTTCCAAAATTTTACTTTCGAAGCTTTTTTCAATAGTTCTAAAGCGCTAAGACATAGAGCGCTACAAACATCAGAATCAACTTTAGATGATAAATTATGTTATTGTACGATGTTTTTTAAATTCCCCTTCCCCCCACACTCACCAATGACCGATAATATACAATAGACTATTTTAAAACATTCCTAAAGAACTCATTGATAATGATAGAAAAACGTACGTATCACATAAAAGAGTCACTTGCCCCAACGGTACTTTGTGGTGACAATATCCCTTCCCCCCACTCTTAACTATTTCTAAAGATTTACTTTAGGAGCTTTTTAAATATTTCTAAAGCATTAATAGATAGAGTGCTAAAAACATCAGAATCAACTTCAGAGGACACCTTATATCACGGGAAGATGTTTTGGAAATCCCCCTTCCCCCAAACTCAAAAATTTCCAAAATTTTACTTTAGAAGCTTTTTAAATATTTCTAAAGCACTAATAGATAGAGCGCTACAAGGTTCAGAATTGACTTCAGAGGACACGTTATATCACGGGAAGAGGTCTTTAAAATCCCCCTTCCCCCCAAACTCAAAATTTTCAAAAATTATAATTTACTAGATTTTTAAAATATTTATAAAGAGATAATACATAGAGTACTAAAAACATAAGAATCGACTTCAGAGGACACGTTATATCACGGGAAGAGGTTTTTAAAACCCCCCTTCCCCCCAAACTCAAAATTTTCTAAAATTCTGCTTTTGGAGATTTTTAAATATTTCTAAAGCACTAAGACATAGAGTGCTAAGACATCAGAATCGACTGCAGAGGACACGTTATATCATGGGACGTGGTTTTTTAAATCTCCCTTTCCCCCAAACTCAAAATTTTCTAAAATTCTACTTTAGAAGCTTTTAAAATATTTCTAAAGTACTAAAAGATAGAGTGCTAAAAACATCAGACTCGACTTCAGAGGACACTTTATATCATGGGAAGATTTTGTTGAACTCTCCCCGCCCCCCAAACTCAAAATTGTTCACAATTCTAATTTATTAGGGGTTTAATTAATTAATATTTTTCTAAATCTATAATACCAAGAGAGCTACAGCCATCAGGATCAACATGAGAGGACCATGTATTTCATGGGAAGATGTTTTTGAAATCACCCTTCCCCCCAAACTAAAAATTTTCCAAAAGTCTACTTTAGAAGCTTTTTAAATATTTCTAAAGCGCTAAGACATAGAGTACTAAAACATCAGAATTAAATTCAGAGGACATGTTATATCACGGGAAGAGGTTTTAAAATCCCCCTTCCCCCAAGCTAAAAATTTTTAAAAATTATGATTTAGTCGATATTTAAATATTTATAAAGCACTAGTAGATAGAGTGCTAAAAACATCAGAATCGACTTCAGGGGACATGCTATATCACGGGAAGAGGTTTTTAAAATCCCCCTTCTCCCCAAACTCAAAATTTTCTAAAATTCTAATTTAGGAGCTTTTTAAATATTTCTAAAGCGCTAAAACATAGAGTGCTACGGGAAGAGGTTTTGAAAATTCTCCTTAAAGGAGGATTTTCAAAGCACTCTACGGGAAAAGGTTTTGAAAATCCCCCTTCCCCCAAAACTCAAAATTTTCCAAAATTTTACTTTCGAAGCTATTTTCAATTGTTCTAAAACGCTAAGACATAGGGCGCTACAAACATAAGACTCAACATCAGAGAATAAATTATGTTATTACAAGATATTTGTGAAATCCCCCTTATCCCCTAACTCAAAATTTTCCAAAATTCTACTTTAGAAGCTTTTTAAATATTTCTAAAGCGCTAATACATAGAGTGCTAAAAACATCAGAACCGACTTCAGAGGACACGTTATATCACGGGAAGAGGGTTTTAAAATCCCCCTTCCCCCAAAACTCAAAATTTTCCGAAATTCTACTTTAGAAGCTTTTTTAAATATTTCTAAAGCGCAAAATTGGGGAGAAGGGGGATTTTAAAAACCTCTTCCCGTGATATAACGTGTCCTCTGAAGTCGATTCTGATGTTTTTAGTACTCTATGTATAAGAGCTTTAGACAAATTTAAAAAAGCTTCTAAAGTAGAATTTTGGAAAATTTTGAGTTTGGGGGAAGGGGTATTTTAAAACCCTCTTCCCGTGATATAAAGTGTCCTCTTAAGTAGATTCTGAAACTTGTAGCGCTCGATCTATTAGTTCTTTAGAAATATTTAAAAAAGCTTCTAAAGTATAATTTTGGAAATTTTTGAGTTTGGGGGGAAGGGGGATTTTAAAAACCTCTTCCCGTGATATAATGTGTCCTCTGAAGTCGATTCTGATGTTTTAGCACTCTATCTATTAGTGCTTTAGAAATTTTTAAAAAGTTTCTAAAAATGAAATTTGAAAAATTTTGTGTTTGGGGGGAAGGGGGATTTCCAAAGCCTCCTCCTGTTATATAATATGTAAACTGAAGTTGATTCTAATGTTTGTAAAACCCTCTGTCTTAGTGCTTTATAACTTTTAGAAAAGAGCCAAAATCAGACTTTAAGAAAATTTTGAGTGTGGGGGGAAGGGTGATTTTAAAAACCTCGTCCCGTGATATAACGTGTCCTCTGAAGTTGATTCTGATGGTTTTAGTACTCTATGTCTTAGCGCTTTAGAAATAATTAAAAAAGCTTATAAAGTATAATTTTTGAAAATGTTGAGTTTGGGGGGAAGGGGGATTTTAAAACCCTCTTCACGTGATATAACGTGTCCTCTGACGTCGATTCTGAAAATTTTAGCCCTCTATCTATTAGCGCTTTAGAAATATTTTAAAAGCTTCTTAATCATATTTTTGTAATTTTGTTAGTTTGGGTGGAAGTGTGTATATCAAACCATCGTCCTAAGATACACGGTGTCATCTGAAGTCTAGACAGATGTTTTTAGAACTAACTAAATTAATTATTTATAAATATTTATAAAGATAATCAAGAAGAATTTTGTAAAATTTTGAGTTAGGGGGGAAGGGGGATTTTCAAAACCACTTCCCGTGATATAACGTGTCCTCTGAAGTCGATTCTGATGTTTTAGCTCTCTATCTATTAGTGCTTTAGAAATATTTAAAAAACTTTTAAAAGAAAAATTTTGGAAAATTTTGAGTTTGGGGAGAAGGGGGATTTTAAAAACCTCTTCCCGTGATATAACGTGTCCTCTGAAGTCGATTCTTAAAGTTGTAGTGCTCTATCTATTAGTGCTTCAGAAATATTTAAAAAAGCTTCTAAAGTAAAATTTTTAAAATTTTTGAGTTTGGGGGGAAGGGGGATTTTAAAAACCTCTTCCCGTGATATAACGTGTCCTCTGAAGTCGATTCTTATGTTTTTATCACTCTATATATTAATGCTTTAGAAATATTTTAAAAGATTATAAACTATAATTTTGGAAAATTTTTAGTTTTGTGGGAAGGGGGATTTTTTAAAAACCTCTTCCCGTGATATAACGTGTCCTCTGAAGTCGATTCTGATGTTTTTAGCACTCTATCTATTATTGCTTTAGAGATATTTAAAAAGCTTTCAAAATATAATTTTGGGAAATTTTTAGTTAGGGGGTAGGGGTGATTTTAAAAACCTATTCCCGTGATATAAAGTGTCCTCTGAAGTCGGTTCTGAAAATTTTAGCGCTCTATCTATTAGTGCTTTAGAAATTTTTAAATAAGCTTATAAATTAAAATTATGGAAATTTTGAGTTTGGGGGGAAGGGGGATTTAAAAAACATCTTCCCGTTATATAACGTGTCATTTGAAGTCGATTCTGATGTTTTTAGCACTCTATGTCTTAGTGCTTTAGAAATATTTAAAAAGCTCCTAAAGCAGAATTTTAGAAAATTTTGAGTTTGGGGGGAAGGGGGATCCCAAAAACATATTCCCGTAACATAATTTGTCCTCTGAAGTTGATTCTGATATTTTTAGTGCTCTATCTATTAGCGCTTTAGAGATATTTAAAAGGCTTCTAAAGTAGAATTTTGGAAAATTTTGAGTTTGGGGGGAAGGAGATTTCAAAAACATCTTCCCATGACATAAATTGTCCTCGAAAGTTGATTCTGATGTCTGTTGCGCTCTATGTCGTAGCGCTTTAGAAATATTTAAAATATTTTAAAAGCTTCTAAAGTAGAATTTTAGAAAATTTTGAGTTTGGGGGGACGGGTGATTTCAAAAACCTCTTCCCGTGAAATAACGTGTCCTCTTAAGTCGATTCTGATGTCTGTAGCGCTCTATGTCGTAGTGCTTTAGAAATATTTAAAATATTTTAAAAGCTTCTAAAGTAGAATTTTAGAAAATTTTGTGTTTGGGGGGAAGGGTGATTTCAAAAACCTCTTCCCGTGATATAACGTGTCCTCTGAAGTCGATTCTGATGTTTTTAGCACTCTATGTCTTAGTGCTTTAGAAATATTTAAAAAGCTCCTAAAGTAGAATTTTAGAAAATTTTGAGTTTGGGGGGAAGGGGGTTTTCAAAAACATCTTCCCATAACATAATTTTTCCTCTGAAGTCGATTCTGATGTTTGTAGTACTCTATGTCTTAGCGCTTTAGAAATATTTAATAAAAGCTTCTAAAGTAGAATTTTGGAAAATTTTGAGTTTGGGGGGAGGGAGATTTCAAAAACATCTTCCCGTGACATAAATGTGTCCTCTGAAGTTGATTCTGATGTTTGTAGTGCTCTATTTCGTAGCGCTTTAGAAATATTTAAAATATTTTAAAAGCTTCTAAAGTAGAATTTTGGAAAATTTTGAGTTTGGGGGGAAGGGGGATTTCAAAACCATCTTCCCGTGATATAATGTGTCCTCTGAAGTCGATTCTGATGTTTTTAGCACTCTATCTTTTAGTGCTTTATAAATATTAAAAAAGCTTTTAAAATATAATTTTGGAAAATTTTGAGTTAGGGGGGAAGGGGGATTTTAAAACCCTCTTCCCGTGATATAACGTGTCCTCTGAAGTCAATTCTGAAGGTTGTAGCTCTCTATCTATTAGTGCTTTAGAAATATTTAAAAAGCTTCTTAAGTAGAATTTTTGAAAATTTTGAGTTGGGGGGGAAGGGGGATTACAAAAACATCTTCCCGTTACAAAATTTGTCCTCTGAAGTCGATTCTGATATTTTTAGATATCTATCTATTAGTGCTTTAGAAATATTTAAAAGGCTTCTAAAGTAGAATTTTGGAAAATTTTGAGTTGGGGGGAAGGGAGATTTCAAAAACATCTTCCCATGACATAAATTGTCCTCTAAAGTTGATTCTGATGTCTGTAGCGCTCTATGTCGTAGCGCTTTAGAAATATTTAAAATATTTTAAAAGCTTCTAAAGTAGAATTTTATAAAATTTTAGTTTGGGGGAAGGGTGATTTTAAAGACTTCTTCCCGTGATATAACGTGTCCTCTGAAGTCGATTTTGATTTTTTTAGTACACTATGTTTTAGAGCTCTAGAATTATTAAAATAGCTTCTAAAGCAGAATTTTGGAAAATTTTGATATTGGGGGGAAAGGTGATTTCAAAAACCTTGTTCCGGGATATTGCTTGCCCTCTTAAGTCAATTCTGATTTTTTTAGCACTCTTTCTATTGACGATTTGTAGATTTTTAAAAGTCTTAAATAGTAGACTTTTGGAAAATTTTGAGTTTGGGGGGAAGGAAGAGTTAAAACAAATCGTCCTATGAAGTGATTTATCCTCTAAGGTTGAGTCTGCGGTCTGCAGTTCCCCATGTCTTACCTCTTTAAAAATATTTCAAATATTTTAATATATACTAAAGTAGAATTATGAAAAATATTGAGATTGGGGGGCGGGGGGATTTCAAAAACATCTTCCCGTGATATAACGGGTCCTCTGAAGTCGATTCTGATGTTTTTAGCACTGTATCTTTTAGTACTTTAGAAATATTTGAAAAGCTTCTAAAGTAGAATTTTAGAAAATTTTTAGTTTGGGGGGAAGGGTGATTTCAAAAACCTCTTCCCGTGATATGACTTGTCCACTGAAGTCAATTCTGATGTTTTAGTTATCTATCTTTTAGTACTTTAGAAATATTTTAAAAGCTTTTAAAGTAGAATTTTAGAAAATTTTAAGTTCGGGTGGAAGGGGAATTTCAAAAACATCTTCCCATGACATAATTTGTCCTCTAAAAGGATTAGGTTATTTTTACTGATCTCTCTTGTGAAATCCTTTCCCTAATTAATACAGTTTAAATGGTCTTATCAACAGAGTTGTTTGGCATGCGCCTACTACCCTTAAGGGTAAGGGGATCTGATAAGGCAAGTGTGACATCACAACAAACCTGGTTTGATATACCATAAAGAAAGTCAGCATGGGTTGAAAATTAAATGGCTTAGGATTTAAACAGAATTTTGGAATATATTTTAATGAACAAGGTTAAAAGCAGAACCTTACCTTACACAACTTCTGCTTTTAACCTTGTTCATTAAAATATATTCCAAAATCCTATTTAAATCCTAAGCCATTTAATTTTCAACCCATGCTGACTTTCTTTATGGTATATGAAACCAGGTTTGTTGTGATGTCACACTTGCCTTATCAGACCCCCTTACCCTTAAGGGTAGCAGGCATATGCCAAACAACTCTATTGATAAGACCATTTAAACTGTATTAATTAGGTAAATGATTTCACAAGAGAGAACAGTAAGAATAACCTAATCCTTTTTAGAGGACAAACTAGGTCATAGGAAGATGTTTTTGAAATTCCCCTTCCACCCGAACTTAAAAGTTTCTAAAATTCTACTTTAAAAGCTTTTAAAATATTTCTAAAGTACTAAAAGATAGAGTACTAAAAACATCAGAATCGACTTCAGAGGACACGTTATATCACGGGAAGAGGTTTTTGAAATCACCCTTCCCCCCAAACTAGAAATTTTCTAAAATTCTACTTTAGAATCTTTTAATATATTCCTAAAGTACTAACACATCGTGTACTAAAAGCATTAGACTTAACTCCAGAGAACACTTTATATACTAGGCCGATGCTTTTGAAATCCCCCTCCCCCCCCCCTCAAAAATTTTCAATATTATACTTTTATTGATTTCATATTATTGGATTTTGTTTTAAATAGCTAAGACATATAGCACTGCAGACATAAGAATCAACCTTAGATGATAATGCATGTCATGGGAAGATGTTTTTGAAATCTCCCTTCCCCCAAACTCAAAATTTTCCAAAATTCTACTTTAGAAACTTTTTAAATAATTCTAAAGCGCTAAGACATAGAGTGCTAAAACATCAGAATCGAATTCAGAGGACACGTTATATCACGGGAGAGGTTTTTAAATCCCCCTTCCCCCCACTCTAAAAATTTTCTAAAATTCTACTTTAGGAGCTTTTTAAATATTTCTAAAGCTCTAAGACATAGAGTGCTAGAAACATTAGAATCGACTTCAGAGGACACGTTATATCATGGGAAGAGGTTTTTGAAATCACCCTTTCCCCCAAACTAAAATTTTCTAAAATTCTACTTTAGAAGCTTTTAAAATATTTTAAATATTTCTAAAGCGCTACGACATAGAGCGCTACAGACATCAGAATCAACTTTAGAGGACAATTTTTGTCATGGGAAGATGTTTTTGAAATCCCCCTTCCCCCCAAACTCAAAATTTTCAAAAATTCTACTTTAGAAGCCTTTTAAATATTTCTAAAGCACTAATAGATAGAGCACTAAAAATATCAGAATCGACTTCAGAGGACAAATTATGTTACGGGAAGATGTTTTTGAAATCCCCCTTCCCCCCAAACTCAAAATTTTCCAAAATTCTAATTTAGAAGCTTTTTAAATATTTCTAAAGCATTAATAGATAGAGTGCTAAAAACATCAGAATCGACTTCAGAGGGCACTTTACATCACGGGAAAATGTTTTTACAATCCCCAGACCACCCATACTCAAAATTTTCCAAAATTCTACTTTCTAAGCTTTTTTAAATTGGCCTAAAGTGATAGGACCTCGATTGCGACAAACAACAGAATCGACTTCAGTGGATCAATTATATAGATATTATTGAAATCCCCCTTCCCCTCAAACTCAAAATTTTCAAGAATTCTACTTTAGAAGCTTTTAAAATATTTCTAAAGCACTAAGAGATAGAGCGATAAAACATCAGAATCGACTTCAGAGGACACGTTATACCTCTGGAAGAGGCTTTGAAAATCCCCCTTAACCCCAAACTCAAAATTTTCCAAAATTCTACTTTAGAAGCTTTTTTTAAATATTTCTAAAGCGCAAAGACATAGAGCGCTGCAAACATCAGAATCAACTTTAGAGGATAAATTATGTTAGGGTAAGATTTTTTTGAAATCCCCCTTCCCCCCAAACTCAAAATTTTCCAAAATTCTAATTTAGAAGCTTTTAAAATATTTCTAAAGTACTAAAAGATAGAGTACTAAAAACATCAGAATAGACTTCAGAGGACATCTTATATCATGGGAAGAGGTTTTTGAAATCACCCGTCCCCCCAAACTCAAAATTTTCTAAAATTCTACTTTAGAAGCTTTTATAATAGTTATAAAGTACTATAAGATACAGTGCTAAAATCATCAGACTCGTCTTCAGGGGACACGTTATATCACAGGAAGATGTTTTTGAAATCCCCCCTCCCCCCAAACTCAAAATTTTTCAAAATTCTACTTTAGAAGCTTTTAAAATATTTTAAATATTTCTAAAGCGCTACAACATAGAGCGCTACAGACATCAGAATCAACTTTAGAGGACAAATTATGTCAGGGGAAGATGTTTTTGAAATCTACCGTTCCCTCAAACTCAAAATTTTCAAAAATTCTAGTTTAGAAGCTTTTTAAATATTTCTAAAGCACTGAGACATAGAGTGCTAAAAACATCAGAATCGACTTCAGAGGACACGTTATATCACGGGAAGAGGTCTTTAAAATCCCCCTTCCCCCAAATCTCAAAATTTTCTAAAATTCTGCTTTAGGCGCTTTTTAAATATTTCTAAAGCACTAAGACATAGAGTGCTAAAAACATCAGAATCGACTTCAGAGGACACGTTATATCACGGGAAGAGGTTTTTGAAATCACCCTTCCCCCCAAACACAAAATTTTATAAAATAATAATTTAGAATCTTATAAAATATTTATAAAATAATAAAAGATAGAGTGCTAAAAACATCAGAATCGACTTCAGAGGACACATTATTTCACGGGAAGATGTTTTTGAAATCCCCCTTCCCCCCAAACTCAAAATTTTAAAAAATTCTACTTTAGAAGCTTTTAAAATATTTCTAAAGTACTAAAAGATAGAGTACTAAAAACATCAGAATCGACTTCAGAGGACACCTTATATCACAGGAAGAGGTTTTTGAAATCACCCTTCCCCCCAAACTCAAAATTTTCTAAAATTCTACTTTAGAAGCTTTTAAAATATTTCTAAAGTACTAATAGATAGAGTGCTAAAACATCAGAATCGACTTCAGATGACACTTTATATCACGGGAAGAGGGTTTGAAAATCCCCTGTCCCCCCAAACTCAAAATTTTCCAAAATTCTACTTTAGAAGCTTTTTTAAATATTTCTAAAGCGCTAACACATAGAGCGCTAACACATAGAGCGCTACAAACATCAGAATCAACTTCAGAGGATAAATTATATAGATGTTTTTGAAATCCCCCTTCCCCTCAACCACAAAATTCTCAAGAATTATACGTTAGAAGCTTTTAAAATATTTCTAAAGCACTAATAGATAGAGTGCTAAAACATCAGAAGCGACTTTAGAGGACACGTTTTATGACGGGAAGATGTTTTTTCAATCCCCCGTCCCCCTAAACTCAAAATTTTCCAAAGTTTTACATAAGAAGCTTTTTAAATATCGATAAATCACCAAGACCGATATCAAGGCACATATCATACTCAGAGTCAGAGGTTAAATTATTTTATGGTAAGATATTTTTGAAATCCCCCTTCCCCCCAAACTCAAAATTTTCCAAAATTCTACTTTAGAAGCTTTTAAAATATTTATAAAGCACTAATAGATAGAGCGCTAAAAACATCAGAATCTACTTCAGAGGACATTTTATGTCACGGGAAGAGGTTTTGAAAATCCCCCTTCCCCCCAAACTCAATTTTCTAAAATTCTACTTTAGAAGCTTTTAAAATATTTCTAAAGTACTAACAGATAGAGTGCTAAAAACATCAGAATCTACTTAAGAGGACAAGTTATTTCACGGGAAGATGTTTTTCAAAGCACCCTTTCCCCCAACCTCAAATTTTTCCAAAATACTACTTTAGAAAATTGTAAGATATTTCTAAAGTACTAAAAGATACAGTGCTAAAAACATCAGAATCGACTTCAGAGGACACACTATATCATAAGAAGAGGTTTTTGAAATCCCCCTTCCCCCAAAACTCAAAATTTTCTAAAATTCTGCTTTAGGAGATTTTTAAATATTTCTAAATAACTAAGACATTGAGTGCTAAGACATCAGAATCGACTTCAGAGGACACTTTATGTCACGGGAAGAGGTTTTTGAAAGCACCCTTCCCCCCAAACTCAAAATTTTCTAAAATACTACTTTAGAAGCTTTTAAAATATTTCTAAAGTACTAAAAGATACAGTGCTAAAAACATCAGAATCTACTTCAAAGGACACATTATATAATGGGAAGATGTTTTTGAAATCCCCCCTCCCCCCAAACTCAAAATTTTTAAAAATTCTACTTTAGAAGCTATTAAAATATTTCTAAAGTACTAAAAGATAGAGTACTAAAAACATCAGAATCGACTTCAGAGGACACCTTATATCACGGGAAGAGGCTTTTGAAATCACCCTTCCCCCCAAACTCAACATTTTCTAAAATTCTACTTTAGAAGCTTTTAAAATATTTTTAAAGTACTAATATATAGAGAACTAAAACATCAGAATCGACTTCAGAGGACACTTTATATCACGGGAAGAGGTTTTGTAAATCCCCATTCCTCCCCAACTCAAAATTTTCAAAAATTGTATTTTATAAGCTTTTTTAAATATTTCTAAATATATAACACATCGATCGCTAACACATAGAGCGCTACAACCAACAGAATCAAATTAAGGTTATAAAATATATATATATTTTTGAAATCCCCCTTCCCCTCAAACTAAAAATTCTCCAGAAGTATACTTTAGACGCTTTTAAAATATTTCTAAAGCACTCATCGAGAGATTGCTAAAACATACGAATCGACTTCAGAGGACACGTTATATCACGGGAAGAGGTTTTAAAAATCCCCCTTCCCCCCAAACTCAAAATTTTCCAAAATTCTACTTTAGAAGCTTTTTTTAATATTTCTAAAGCGCTAAGACATAGAGCGCTACAAACATCAGAATCAACTTTAGAGGATAAATTATGTTGTGGTAAAATATTTTTGAAATCCCCCTTCCCCCCAAACTCAAAATTTTAAAAAATTCTACTTTAGAAGCTTTTAAAATATTTCTAAAGCACTAAGAGATAGAGTACTAAAACATCACAATAGACTTAAGATGAAATTTTATGTCATAGGAAGAGGTTTTGTCAATCCCCCGTCCCCCCAAACTCAATTTTACAAAATTATACTTTAGTAGCTTTTTAAATATTTCTAAAGAACTAAAACATAGAGTGCTAAAAACATCAGAATCGACTTCAGAGGACCCAGTATATCACGGGGAAATTTTTTTGATATCCCCCTGCCCCCCGAACTCAAAATTTTCCAATATTCTACTTTAGAAGCTTTTAAAATATTTCTAAAGCACTAATAGATAGAGCGCTACAAACATCAGAATCGACTTAAGAGGACAAGTTATGTCATGGAAAGATGTGTTTTAAATCCTCCTTTGCCTCAAATTTTCCAAAATTCTACTTTAGAAGCTTTTTTAAATATTTCTAAAGCGCTAAGACATAGAGCGCTACAAACATCGCAATTGACTTCAGAGGACAAATTATAAAAATTTTCTTGCGAGGGTGCAAAGATTAGCTGAAAGGAGATTTGATAGCAGGAGGAGGGAGCGGGGGGGGGTGGGGGTCAGCAGCCTGGTCGCGGTGCCCCTGCTTATACTAAACTAAGCTGACCATTTTGTTGCAACGTGTTGCACCATAATAATACTCTAAATTCGGTTGATAAATTACCTGTCTAACAAATTTGTGTGAGTTAGGTTACGTATTTAATGTATTCTATGATTTACCCCCCACCCCCGAATGAGGATTATTCTGGTGCAACACGTTGCAACGAAATGGTCAGCTTAGATTATTAGAAGCAGGGGCACCGCGAGCAGGTTGCTGACCCCCACCCACCCCCACCACCCGCTATCAAATCTCCTTTCAGCTAACCTTTGCACTCTTAAAAGAATATTTCTATGTAATTCACAATATTTTTTACACATTTTAAATTACCGATGTACAAAAGAAAAGCAAAATTTTTAAACATTATAGGATTAAGCTATTTGAATATGTTTTATGTGGTTACCCAACTCAAAATGTTATGGGGTCTCACAAAAAAATAATCGAAACGACTATAGATTATTCGGTACTTGTGCATTATAAATAACACACCGCTATAGATAGTACAAGGAAACCAGAGGTGATTTCTTATTGCGTTTACAATATTTAAACTGTTGTTTTTTTGGGTTTAGGGAGGGAAAAAGGTACCTGGGTTAGGTTACGTATTTAATATATGCTATGATTTACCCCCCCCCCCGAATGTGCAAATTTATAGCCCGACTTTGTTTCTAAACTATTCTATTTGCATCCTATTTTATTTTATTTCATTAGCAGTAACCAAACTTAACTTCTTTCATGCATAGTGGTGGGTTATTTATAATTCACAAGTACCGAATAATCTGTAGTCAAATATGTAATTCTGCTCCTTCTCTCCCCCTCCCTATTTACACTTTATTAACGTCTCGTAGCTTCAAGAATAAAGATTGCTACACTAAACTATTTGGACAAAAACATTTGAATTGCTTTAAGAACAAATGGGTTTAGATACTGTAAATTGTCAAATTTTCTGTTACAAAATTTTAAACATTAATTATTAGGCTAAATAATACCCATAAAAAACAAAGGAGTTGGGGTTATGTAGCTCCGATATATATTTCATGATATGGCGCATTCTCAAGGAGATTGAATATTTTTTTTTGAAATAATGCTCTGCCAGATTTCCTTCCATGTGTTTCTTTTCTGCCATATCTGGGTATATTGTCTTGAACGTCACGCCAGTGTCTTTCGATGTTTTGTGTGTGAGCACCTGTTGCAGGGTCAACAAAATTTATACTGTGGTTGACGCGTAAATGCTGATAGCCCTGGCTAGCCAGGCAATCGTAGGCCCTCCAACAGTCGCTGATAATTGTTGTCCCTGGCAGGATTCGCTTTTGGATAATTCCCAACAACGTGGCACTACTTCTATCCGGCACAGAAACCATGAATGAATTACCAGTTCCTCGCTCTATTCCACCAAATACCCATTTACCCTTGATGCAAATATCCTAGTGTTGAGCCTACACGGTTGACCCAACGATTCCGCTTGTTTAGTCACAGGTTGCATAAATTTAACTTTGGCAGAAATTTTGAGTTTGGGGGAAGGGGGATTTCAATATATCTTCCCATAACATAATTTGTCCTCTTAAGTTGATTCTGATGTTTGTAGCGCTCTATGTCTTAGCGCTTTAGATATATTTAAAAAAAGATTGTAAAGTAGAATTTTGGAAATTTTAAGTTTGGGGGGAAGGGGATTTCAAAAACATCTTCCCATGACATAAATTTTCTTCTAAAGTTGATTCTGATGTATGTAGTACTCTATTTTTAAGTGATTTAGGAACATTTAAACCGCTTCAAAATCATAAGTTTGAAATATCGTGAGTTGTAGAGACGGAGTGATTTAACCAAAATCGTTCACTGAGATAATGGGTTATCATAAGTTGAGTATGATGTGTTGAGCACTGGATCTTTTAGAACTTTATAAATATTTACAAAGGTTCGCCATGAGAATTTTCCAACTTATTTAGTTGGGGGGGCCGGGGGATTTCAAAAACTTCTTCACGTGATATAACATGTCCTCTGAAGTCAATTTTGATTTGTTTAGATCTCTGTTTGAGTGATTTAAAAATATTTAAAAAGCTTCTAAAGTAGAATTTTAGAAAATTTTGAGTTTGGGGGGACGGGGGATTTCAAAAACTTCTTCCCGTGATATAACGTGTCCTCTGAAGTCAATTCTGATGTTTTTAGCACTCTATGTCTATGGAAATATTTTAAAAGCTTCTTAAGTAGAATTTAGGAAAACTTTGAGTTTGGGGAGAAAGGGGATTTCAAAAAAATCTTCACATAACATAATTTATCATCTAAAGTTGATTCTGATGTTTTTAGCGCTCTGTCTTAGCGCTTTAGAAATATTTAAAAAAGCTTCTAAAGTAGAATTTTAGAAAATTTGTAGATTAGGGGGAAGGGGGATTTTCAAAACCTCTTCCCATGATATAACGTATCCTCTGAAGTAGATTCTGAGTCAAAGTTTAGCACTCTATCTATTAGTGCTTTAGAAATATTTTAAAACCTACTAAAGTAGAATTTTGGAAAATTTTGAGTTTGGGGGGGGACAGGGGATTTCAAAAATATCTTCACATAACATGATTTATCCTCTAAAGTTGATTCTGATGTTTGTAGCGCTCTATGTCTTAGCGCTTTATAAGTATTTAAAAAGCTTCTAAAGTAGAATTTTGGAAAATTTTGAGTTTGGGGGGAAGGGAGATTTCAAAAACATCTTCCCATGACATAAATTGTCTTCTTTGATTCTGATGTCTGTAGCGCTCTGTGTCGTAGCGCTTTAGAAATATTTAAAATATTTTAAAAGCTTCTAAAGTAGAATTTTGAAAAATTTTGAGTTTGGGGGGAGGGGGATTTCAAAAACATCTTCCCGTGATATAATGTCTCCTCTGAAGTCGATTCTGATGTTTTTAGAACTGTATCTTTTAGTACTTTAGAAATATTTTAAAAGCTTCTAAAGTAGAATTTTAGAAAATTTTGAGTTTGGGGGAAGGGTGATTTCAAAAACCTCTTCCCGTGATATAACCTGTCCTCTGAAGTTGATTCTGATGTTTTTAGCACTCTATGTCTTAGTGCTTAAGAAATATTTAAAAAGCTCCTAAAGCAGAATTTTAGAAAATTTTGAGTTTGGGGTGAAGGGGGATTTTAAAAACCTCTTCCCGTGATATAACGTGTCCTTTGATGTCAAGTCTGCTGGTTTTAGAACTCTATTTCTTAGGGCTTTAGAAATATTTAAAAAGCTTATAAAGTAGAATTTTGAAAAATTTCGAGTTTGGGGGGAAGGGAGATTTCAACAACATCCTCCCATGAGATACAGTGTCCTCTAAAGTTGATTCTGATGTCTGTAGCGCTCTATGTCGTAGCGCTTTAGAAATATTTAAAATATTTTAAAAGCTTCTAAAGTAGAATTTTGAAAATTTTGAGTTTGGGGGGAGGGGGGATTTCAATGTTTTTTATGGTCATTAAGAAATGATTGTAAGGCTTGTCCACATTTTTGAGCCTGAGATTGTTTTATTAAATGTTTCGCTTCATCGGTCGGGGTTGGGGGAGGTATCAATCGTTGAGAATAAAGTACGGAAAAAAATGTAAGGTGATTACAATGAGTGACCTAAGCTGCCAACAAATTTTCAAAACCCCATAAAAAAAAGAAACGTTTTTCTTTTGAATTTTCGGCTTTTTCAGTTCAAGTTCGTTTAGAAATGTTGTTGAAAGGGGTCCCAAAATCTTAGAATCACTTAAGTTTTATGGTTTTGTTTGATCTGTCCTTTCACTGTCCATAATATATAGTTTTTGCTGTAAAAAAAAGGTCACCATATCAAACCAAAAAAAAATAAGCTTCATCTTCTCATTCCGTGTATAGTAGCACAAATGTAATTCCTTGCCAAATAAAATGATAGAACAAAGGTAACCAAACCAAAAAACAATTGCATACAGACTGGATGACAAAGCAGAAATGAGGACAAAAAAAAGTGCCAAGGATAAAAAAAAGGAAAAAGATACTCAAAATCCATTGCTGGTGAATAGGCATCGAATCGGTGTTTTAGTTGCCGGGTCTTTTTGACAAGGACACATAGTAAACCTGCCACCCAGCCTTACGGCAGTAGGGGTCTATACCTGGACCGTGAATTGTCAAGTAGAGCAATAATCCACTGCTACCACAGGATTACCGTGGACATCAAGCTAAAACAAGTTTTGATCCCCAGACATATCTTGGATCTACCTATATTTATGTATACTTAGCCACTTAAATCTACTAATTATACCTTATAATTATACTCTATTACTTATATATATCCTTAATTACTAAATTATACTAATATATTTCCTAATTATATACCAGTTCTACTAATTCTAAGCATATACTAATAAATTTTAAGTGTATACTAATAAGCATGTACTATAAAAGTCTTATATACTAACAATATATAACTCTTATTATACATCTACTAATTGTGACGTAGGTAACAATCATATCTACTTAAATTATATCCACTTATACTTGAAAACCACAGTTTCCTAAGGATTTTGTTCTGGTTGTTCCAAAATCATGAAGCTTTAGGGCATTACTAGATCTTTCTCAGTGTTGCCACGTCTAACCGTGAAAAAAACTAGGCAGAACTAACTGATTATATTTGACAACGCCCTTTGTCTCTAAAAATCCGTCCCTAAATGATATTTCATCTTATTGTACTACCATCTGTTGCATTTTAATCACCCCTTCTCTAATGCTAAAACTTCTCTAAGGCTAAACTGCAAAAACTAAAACTGGAGATTAACAATGCAATAAAACAATTTCAGGAATCGAAGAAACGTTTTGATGAAGATGATGAATTCAAAGAAAGAGCCCGTGCTGCGGTTGTTCAATTACAGTCCTATGACCCACACCAATATAAACGGTGGGAACTTATCTGTGATACCTCTAGGAAAGGTAATTAACACTAGGCTTACTTTCTTTTGTTTCAGTATGTATTCGGGCTCTGTGTTGAGGTCAAATACAGGTCTGTTTTTACAGGTCTGATAGTATTTTTGTTACAGGTCTGGTCTAGGTACTTACAGGCTATTTAAAGGTCTGGTAGTCTTTTTTCTATGACTTTGACTGACCCCATGGTTGTGTCTGGGAGTCTTTATGATGTTTTACAGGTTTGGTAGTCTTTTTTTACAGGTCTGGTAGTCATTTTGGTCTGGTATTCTTTTTGTTACAGGTCTGGTCTGGATAATTACGGGTTATTTACAGGTCTGGTAGTGTTTTTGTTGTTACATTGACTGACCCCATGGTTGTGTCTGATAGACTTTTTGCTGTTTTAAAGGTCTGGTAGTCTTTTTTTACAGGTCTGGTAGTCAGTTTGTTATGGTAGTCTTTTTGTTAGAGGTCTTGTCTAGTTAATTACTGGCTTTTTACAGGTCTGGTAGTCTTTTTTTTGTTAAATTTACTGGCCCCATGGTTGTGTCTGGTAGTCTTTTTGCTGTTTTACAGGTCTGGTAGTCTTTTTGGTCTGGTAGTCTTTTTGTTACAGGTCTGGTCTGGGTAATTACAGGTCATTTACAGGTCTGGTAGTCTTTTGTTGTTACCTTTACTGACCCCATGGTTGTGTCATATCCAAATCCAGATTGGGAATTGCCTCCGTTGGTCGAAAAAAATTGTATAATTGCACTATCAGTTTTGCTCTCAAGCACACTAATGCTGAAATAAATTATGAACAATGAAAATGGAAATGACCAAGGCCATCTATATGAGGCAGGGGAGCATTTGGCCCCCCCCTCCTCAGATCTCTCCTCTCCCTAAGAAAAGTTTCTGGCTAATGCTAGAACCCTGAATACGGGCCTAGACTATATACACAAGTTTGCTTATTTTCCTTGTTTTATTTTTTGCTGATTATATTGTTTTGGAATCATTTTCATATTTATTTCAGTAGTATTAAGCTTTAAAACCAGCCAGATATTATAAACGAATTGTGTTTTTTTTTGTTACACAGCAGAGAACTAACGAAGCAAAGAAAAAAATGTGCTTCCCATGCAAAAAATGAGATTTTCCTCGTTTTTCAAGCTAAGGGACTGTAAATTTCCTGAATAGGGGTTTTCGGCCAAGGCAATCCTAATGGTCTACAATGTGTTTTTATCCCACACTATTTTATGGGGTTTCAGGTTTGTTCTTTTTTACTATCTTTGTCTTTTACTAGTTTGTATCTATCTCTGCAGCCGTGACACTTTTTATTTTATACTGCTATTTATTTCTGTTCTTTATTGTTTTTGCTTCATCGTAAAACAATCACGTAATCGTAAGAAAAATAATATAATATTGTACCTGCATAAGTGTTAATTCTAAAACACCTAAAATAAAAGGCAAATAAGAATTTATATGATGTACCTGAAAACACCTCTTCTTTAGTGGGGTAATTTCATCCAACTCCGGGCGGGGGTGGGGGGCAAAGTTGGAGCAGATTTTCCCAAGCCAAGTGAAAATGATAGTGAAAAATGAAAAATAAGCTATATAGTAGCATAAAGGCATAAGGTGTACTAAAGAAAACTGATTTTTCTGTGGGTGCTTGAATTATGTACGCCTATCTTAGTCTTGACAAGATTTTCGATGACACTAAATTTCAGCTGGAGGGGACAGCTGTCCCTCTGCCCCATAGTAAATTACACCCCTGATCTTCATCTTCATATGAATTCTACTTAATTTAATGCTGGTACAGGAAACGGATCCTCATCCTTATAAATAGTGTACAGGCATGTGAAACTTGTATTTCTACATTTTGTATTTTTAGTTGTATTTTGTGGGGGGGGGGGGCTCCAGGGGGGATCCTGTGTAGCCAGCGGGCCGAGAAGATCGGAAGAGCGCATATTTGGTCGGAAATCAAAAGTTCTAGTTGCCTTTTTAAGTGATTAAAAATACTGGAGGGCACCTAGCCCTCTCCCGCGTCCCTTTTTCCCCCAAGTCAGACCCAAATTTTGAGATTGCTATTTTGTTATAGTTAATAACGTTAATTAAATGCATATTTTGTATTAGGTTACATTTTACTTATAGTCAGAACGATGGCGGTTTACCCCTTATTCTCATTATACAGATTTGATGAAATTTTTATGTTAAAAATGCCCTTTTTATATCTAGATTACCGTGCATGTTTGGACTGGCTGGGCTTCAAGAAGAAAAAGAAATGGAGTTTTGTTAAAAGAAATAAACAAATAACAGCAAACCCGAAGTTTGTAAACTTGTGTGGGTAAATATCACCCTTTACAAAGCCCTACATACACACTCAATACCAGCCATCTATATGCCCCATTTTCATTGTTCTATTAGGTAGAGGCTTAATTAAATCTATTTACGCCCTTACGCTCTGCTTAGTTACGCCTTACCGCCCAGTTTATTAATATCCAGACGCCCAGGCAACATTATAGCCACACTAGTAGAAAAAATCAGAATTACGTTTGACTACAGTGCCAATTTTGTATTTCCCAGTTCGTAATTTTTCTTGTTTAACACTGCGCAAATTTCTAGCATAATTTTTGTAATTGTAAGTCTCTACTACTACTAACTACTCACGGCAGCATCTTTGTATTCACATAGTGTAAAACTGATAGCAATATAAAGTAGAATGGGTTGGTACCGCTTATACTTGCTCACAAAATTTCTATTGTCAGAAAAATATTCCTATTTTGTTGAATCTCACTCAAGTAGCGCTTGAAATATGTGAATTGCGACTAATATCAGTCATAATTCTTAGTATATTGATGTCAGCTCTTTTTTTGGAGCTGGTTAAAAGACATTTAGAAAAGTGAAAATAACGAGAAGTCAGTATATATTGTATATAGAGGCAGTTCAATATTTATGGGTTAGTGCATGAATTCAAACCATAAGGAATAGGACATTATCAGGGTTTATTAGGCATTTCAGAGATGGAAAAATCAGAGAATTTGAATTTTAACTTAGTACGGGACGTGAAACTTTTATAAAATGAATCATTTTTGTAACGGATCCCCATCTACCAAATGCCAGCACCAAACTACAACCCATTCCGCCTATCTAGTTATAGTGCAAATTTCCTTATAAGAAGCACTGTCTTATTTTATTTTTTGATGATTTTCATTTTTACTCAAGAAATTAAATTCACTGTCCTTCTTTTTTTCAATGATTCCATTTCTGTCCTACCTGCAGATGCAGAAGGTCTCTTCTCCCCATTATCATTTAGATTTTAGGCATCCGTTATTCTTACATTATTAATCACTTATTCTTTTTATTTGTCTATTCTTTAGTTGTTGTTGGTTATTCTTTCTTTTAAGCTCTACGTTTCAAGATTTTCATATTTTTTTTTCTGTTCTCTTTCAGGTCCTTTGACGGTTATCCCATGATTTGAGTTATAGATGGCGTTTAAACACAATCACAGGATAACAGTAGAGACTACTTTGGATTCAAATCAGGCTCATTCACAATACCCCAACAGATTTACAATGCTCCATTATTAAATGAAGAGCCGGCTTAATATTCGCTTCACAAGCACCCAGCATCAGTACCATTTTGTTTTCAAAGATGAATAAAATTAAATCTTTTACATTATGTGATTCTTCTCTTCTAAACTAGAGCCATTCATTAGTAAAATTAAAAATAAAGCCTTGCCACCATATAGGGGTGCATTGTTACCGACAACACTGCCTGACCCTCTGCCTCGGAATGTCTTCACGTACCAGCTTACAACTTGATCTTGTGGGATAAAGACCAACTATAGATATAATTTGAAGCAGTATAGTTGTCTAACGATAAAACTACACATTCAAGCCATATCTGGTTAACGAGGGAGGCCTGATCATGAAAATCTGTCTATGCAATCTCTCCAAGAAAATTTAAACATAAAAATAGTTCTGTAAACATTGTTAATAGCTGGCTTTAATCATACTCTTTGTAAAGAGCAGCTAGGTTGTATTTTAATGTTTTTATAAAAAAAAAAATTGCTGAGTACATTTAGAGCCTCTCTGTCTTAACAAGATTCTTCAAATTTCTCGTTTTTTTGAATTCTATGTTTAAGACTATTCTCATATTATTGGTTCCTTTGAAACCATTCATAATTTTTATTGTGGGGGACCACTGTAAGGAGACAATTGAAGTCCATGAAGGTTATGTATTTTAAAAAGTAGTTACCTCGAAAAATAATTTTAGTAGCTTGGCTCTAAAAAATGACCTGGGTATACAAAATTTTGGTAAAAGGAATATAAAGCTAATCAAATTTTGGTAAAGATATTATATGTGCCCTATAACCGTCGAGTGGAGGTTGCTTACTAGGACCTTTTGAAATATTAAGGTACAAAACAGGGTAAAGCCGCTCTGGACAAAGCTTGCTTTTCATAATCATGGAATAAGTACCAGTGTGAATATTGCAAACCGGACGATTTCTTTTGATCGTGGAAGTGGGTTCTTAAGTATCAGGATATGCAGGTATAGCTTACTGGTTTTAGATGTCAGGTTATCTAAGATTTTATAAGCCGAGTAAAGTTGTGTACGGACAGGAGTTTTACTAGATACTCTACCTACCTTGGAGGGCGCTAAGGTGTTGGTTGTAGGTGTGAGTAGATTTTATGCCATAGTGTAGTGCACACTGGGACTCTCACGATGAAAATGACCCGGGAGGCAAGTCTACTTGCCCCCTGTGTTGGGACTATGGGAGTAACCTACAAAATTTTATGTGTAATTGTAAGGGTTTGGAAAATTTACAGGGATAAAAAGACCGTAGGAGGGGGCCTAGTTGACCTCAAATTTTTTCGTACCTTAAAAAGCAATATAACTTAATTTTTGTTCGAATGAGTCCTCTCGCGATAGTCAAGGGCCACTTAGTCGATACGATCACTCCTGAAGAAAAACAAAACATCTTTGATCTTTCCCCTGGCAGAAAATACAAAATTTCACATTTTTGAAGATAGGAGCGTGAAACCTCTACAGTAGGGTTTTCTGATGCGTTGAATCTGATGGTGTGGTCTTCATTAGGATTATATGACTTTTAACGGGTGTTTTCTACTTTTTTTGAAAATAAAGCGAATATTCTCAGGCTCGTTATTTTTAATGGGTATGACTATAATTGATGAAACTTATATATTCGAAATCAATATATAATGCTATTCTTTGGATGTATCTAATGATATAAAAATTCCGTTTTTTAGTTTCTATGACTATTTAGTCGGTTCGCTTCATACTTACAGTTCGTTACAACAAACTGTTTGATTAGGAAAAATTTTTTCAGCTTGAAAAAGGTCAAAATGATGAGTTAGAAACTGAAGGGTTAAGGGCTTAACAGCTTGACAGACTTACCCTTACCATTTCATATACAGGTTTTTCTAGACAGGTTTTTCCGAATTTCATTTATATTATTAAAGGCAGAAAAGGAATTACCAAATACATACCTTGCATGGGAATCAGTATAATGGATATTTAAATTATTCAGGGTTGGCCAATAATCTTCAGGGGTAACCTGCCTCTCTTCAGATACCTAGTGAAAGCTATCTCTTTGGTTATAAAGTCGATAAGAAGGCATCCTGCTAAAGCCATTATTCTCTCAGTTTTAGCGGATAAAAAGTTTAGGAAATCAAATCCATCGTATTATTTTATTTATACTTTCATATTAATTTT
The DNA here is from genome assembly GCF_049724085.1 of Artemia sp. Qi Xiang Cuo. Taxonomy (NCBI): domain Eukaryota; kingdom Metazoa; phylum Arthropoda; class Branchiopoda; order Anostraca; family Artemiidae; genus Artemia; species Artemia sp. Qi Xiang Cuo. The sequence continues at coordinate 4,359,647 of NW_028297432.1, forward strand.
TACAACTACACAACCTAAATTTACAAAGAAATATATAAAGCTAAAAAAAAAACCTCGTTTTAAAAAACGACCCAAGGCCCCCAAAGTCTTAAGATAGAGGGTTTCGGACAGACATTTTGTTCATGGTCGTTTACTAGTCTAATAAATGCATGTGTGGCTAAAAATAAATATACATCACTTTGGAGCAAGCCTGTAAGTTATGAATGTTGCCCATTGTTCCCGTTTAGCATTTGGCATTGGACAGTGTACAAAAACTGTTCGGGGGGGGGGGTGGTTGACTTTTCGAAGTCTGAAATTTTATGTAACAATGAGTGACCTGAAGGCGATGTTTGAATGCAACATAGGACAAAATGTAGTTGGAAAAGAAAAAAAGATGAAATATGCCAGATTTATTATACTAAATGTTTTTTGTCTTATTTTTCTCTTTGCCTACTAAATTTTATATGTGGAGATTTTTACCAGGGTGGGATTGTCTAGGGAATCGTGTCTTGGGGCGGCGGACTTTCTTCGGGGGAAATCTGCCACGGGGTAATCTTTTACTGGAGAAATTTTTCACCTGGGGGGGGGTGAAATTGAAGGGAAAGTTTTACACATAATGGAGATGTAAGCAATGACTTGAAAATAATAAGAATTTAAAAGTCTTTTTCATGTGTGTGTTACGGAGAACTTTAATAAATGTGTGTTACTGAGAACTTTTCAGGCAGAATCATTCTTAAGAAATTTCCGATACAATTAAAGTTCAAAATAGGGATAAAATAATTTTTAATAGACATTTTATATAAAAATTAAAAAAAATATCAGATATTTTTGTCACATTTATATTGATGTCATCAGTAGTAAAAATAAACTAAAACGATTTAAAACAAAAGCTTATAAACAAAATCAAATAAAACTCCTTACTGTTTAAATCTCTAAGTCTGTTCAGAGAAAAGGCGGACGCTAGCCTCTTTGACCTTCTTGGATTCGGTTCATTAGCGTTCAATGATATAACATTTGGACAAAGGTCAACTACATTTGGCGAATTGAACTTTACTCTGTCAGATTTTAATAAATTATAATAGATAGAGTTCAGCCCAAATTCACCTGTATCCCGATTCGAAGCGATATTCTTGAATAAGATTTTCTTTATTTCAAGAGTTTCACGAAAATTTTGCTTTAAACCCAAATTCCCAGAAATCAAATAGAAATTCTCGAACAAAATAAAATGGTCTGGAAAATTGAAAATATGTTCTGAAAGGGCTGAAGTAAAATCTTCAGACTTAGAATCTTGCATTAAAGCCGAAGCAATAGCATCTTTATGTTGTAATAATCTCGTTTCCAAACTCTCGTTAGTACGTCCCACATATGAGTTTCCACAAGTACGTGGGATCTGATAAACCCC
>NW_028297432.1:4361527-4410923 GCF_049724085.1 Artemia sp. Qi Xiang Cuo
AGAGATGCCATAATATCTCCGATCAGGGCTCCGTATATGGGCATAGAGTCATTAGGGAGAATGGGGTCAATGACCTCTTTCACCAGGTGTGTTTTTGGCACGCTCTCAGCGAATGTTATGCCGTCCAGGAATTTGGAACACCTGTGCTGACAGTCATTAATCAAATTGTTTCCAGGGAATGTCCGACAGATGACGTCAAGCTAATTAATGTCTTTGATACATTTCCAAAGAGAATTGTCTCCGAGACAAAGTTTAAAGTCTGACAGATGACGTCATGATTGATTGATTGACACGAAAGGGGAATTAATTTATTGTTCTAAAGAGAATTGATTCACGAAAGGGAAATTAATTTGGACTTCTAACAAGAGAACCGTTTCCGAGCAAATGTTTTGATCTTAGCGCGCGAAAAGGTTTCCAAATAATTGAAATAAGCCAGCGCAGGGATGCCAAACAAAAGGTACATGCCGAAATTCCGTTTAGGGATAATTTTGGCGAAACCGTTTTAGCTATTTTATGGAACTATTTCGGCGAAACAGTTAGAGACATTTGAAAGAAGATTTTAGGAAAGGTTTTAGAACAGAATTTGAGGGTGGTCGTTATAATACACAAGTTTCATTTGAACAGTGTTGTGAGGTCCTCTACCCCAACCCCAAAGGGTTCCAATCCCCCTACCCCGACCCCGAAGGAAGCCCCCCGTACTCAAAGGGCCCCCCACCACCCAAAGGGCCCCCCCCCCCCCCAAACGCCCTCCCCAGACCCCCAAAGGCCCTCCCCGGTCCCCAAAAGCCCTACCCGAGCCCCCAAAGACCCTCCCCGGTCCCCAAAGGTCCAACGGGCTCACAAAGGACCATTCGGCCCGCAAAGGCCCCCCAGACCCCCAAAGGCCCTCCCCCGTCCCCAAAGGTCCAACGGGCTCACAAAAGACCATTCGGCCCTCAAAGGCCCCCCAGAGCCCAAAAGGCCCTCCCCCGGTCCTCACAGGTCCCCCGGGCCCGAGAAGTGCCGCGGGCCAGGAAAGCGCCGCATGGGGATGCGCCGCAGGGGGATGCGCCGCGGGTCAGAGGAAGCGTCGCAGGGGATGCGCCGCAGGGCTGCGCCGCAGGGATGCGCCGCAGGGGTGCGCCGCAAAAAGTAAACTAAAAAGTAAAATTTCGAAATGTTATCCCCCAAACGCCCTCCCCGGGCCCCCCAAAAAGCCCCCTCTCCATTTTTAATACTTTTTTATGGCTTTATTATATCTTTTCTCAACAAGTTCCATTCATAATGTCATTCCTAAACCCATTTTCCAACCTCAAAGAGTCCCCTCCCCAATTCATAAATACTTTCTTGAATTTTTTAACATGGTATTTTTTTAAATTTTTACATATCTTAAAATGAGATGAAATATGCTTACGGCTCTACCAATCGTACTCTGTGCTTGTTCATGGACACGACGCGGCTTTTCCACTGGTACTCTATGGCAGGTTATCGACACTACCGAGTTTATTGCATGCATTAAATCAGTATTTCTTACGCAGTGGAAGGATCAACACACAATTCATATCTGTAAAAACTGAAGATGAATTATTCGACGAAAGTGTGTGCACATGAAAAAATCATTGTCGTGTTGAACGCTGACAAGGAAAAATACCTGAACTATGAAACGAGTGCAAGTGGAGATCTTATTGGCAATGTATGCATACGTTGTCATAACAGTGAGGAGTTAAATTCCTTTGGTGTACCCAAGAATTTCAATCGTGCAAACGGCGGATATGCAAGAGTAACATTACCAGAGAAATTAGTGCTCAAAGAGAATGCAAACTTAAAAATAATTGTCGATGATCGGGGACAACTCCTTGCTACGGCTTCTGGTAACACATTACCTGTTGATAAATCCTATCATCCTCTTTCCGGTATTAGCATTTTAAAGAGAACAAGAAGAAGACAAGCATACTCCTGCACCAACATCATAAATCATATCATGTCAATGTGTCAAAACTGCCATCTATGTAAAAATAATGTGACAATAGACAGTGAAATCGCAGGCAGAATAAAAAGAACATTAGCAGACAATATCATCAATGAATATAAAGATGAATTGACGGAAAGTGAAGCGCAAGTGTACTAATAATGTGTAATAATGTATTTAACGTATTTTAATATTAATATTCTACATGTCATTATTTCATTAAAAATATTTTATGCATTATTTTGTTAAGTGTTCATTATTTTTAGGGGTTGTCAGAACGTTAACGTTCAGAATATCTATTAAAAAGGTCAGAGATGAAAGAAAAAGAATTTTTAGAGATAGAGATGCTACTAGCAGACTCAATTTTCTCAACGAAGTGAAGAAAAGTTCAAGTTCTCTTCTGAATTTTACCAAAGAACACGCTACAATTCTAATTTCGCCAGAGAAAATAAAAATCTTCCAATTCAGTTCTTTATTACACAAAGACATGAAAAATTTACAGTTCAATTCTAATTTTTCGGTGGCAGATAGGAAACGTTATACTATGATTTTGATTATTTTCTATGAAGGTAAAAAGTTCTAGTTCATTTTTAAATTTTCTCAACTTCAAGTTCTCTTCTGAATTTTACCAAAGAACACGCTACAATTCTAATTGCTCCAGAGAAAACAAAAATCTTCCACTTCAGATCTTTATTTCACAAAGACATAAAGAAATTTAAAGTTCAATTCTAAATTTTTCGGTGGCAGATAGGAAAGGCAATACCGTACTTGTGAATATTTTCATGGAAGATAAAGTTCTAGTTCAATTTAAAAATTTTCTCAACGAAGTCAAGGAAAGTTCAAGTTCTCTTCTGAACTTTACCAAAGAACACGCTACAATTCTAATTTCGCCAGAGAAAATAAAAATCTTCCAATTCAGTTCTTTATTTCACAAAGACATGAAAAATTTAAAGTTCAATTCTAAATTTTTCGGTGGCAGATAGGAAACGTTATACTATGATTTTGATTATTTTCTATGAAGGTAAAAAGTTCTAGTTCATTTTTAAATTTTCTCAACGAAGCGAAGAAAAGTTCAAGTTCTCTTCTGAACTTTACCAAAGAACACGCTACAATTCTAATTTCGCCAGAGAAAATAAAAATCTTCCACTTCAGTTCTTTATTTCACAAAGACATAAAGAAATTTAAAGTTCAATTCTAATTTTTCGATGTCAGATAGGAAAAGTTATACTATGATTTTGATTATTTTCATTGAAGATAAAAAGTTCTAGTTCAATTTAAAATTTTCTCAACGAAGTGAAGAAAAATTCAAGTTCTCCTCTGAATTTTAAAAAAGAACACACTACAATTCTAATTGCTCCAGAGAAAACAAAAATCTTCCACTTCAGTTCTTTATTTCACAAAGACATGAAAAATTTAAAGTTCAATTCTAAATTTTTCGGTGGTAGATAGGAAAGGCAATACCGTACTTGTGAAATATTTTCACGGAAGATAAAAAGTTCTAGTTCAATTTAAAATTGTCTCAACGAAGTGAAGAAAAGTTCAAGTTCTCTTCTGAATTTTACCAAAGAACACGCTACAATTCTAATTGCTCCAGAGAAAACAAAAATCTTCCAATTCAGTTCTTTATTTCACAAAGACATGAAAAATTTAAAGTTCAATTCTAATTTTTCGATGGCAGATAGGAAACGTTATACCATGATTTTGATTATTTTCTACTGAAGGTAAAAAGTTCTAGTTCATTTTTAAATTTTCTCAACGAAGTGAAGAAAAGTTCAAGTTCTCTTCTGAACTTTACCAAAGAACACGCTACAATTCTAATTGCTCCAGAGAAAACAAAAATCTTCCACTTCAGTTCTTTATTTCACAAAGACATAAAGAAATTTAAAGTTCAATTCTAATTTTTCGTTGAGAGATAGAAAAATTAATACCGTACTTGTGAAATACTTTCACGGAAGATAAAAAGTTCTAGTTAAATTTTAAATTTTCTCAACGAAGCCAAGAAAAGTTCAAGTTCTCTTCTGAATTTTACCAAAGAACACGCTACAATTCTAATTGCTCCAGAGAAAACAAAAATCTTCCACTTAAGTTCTTTATTTCACAAGTACATAAAGAAATTTAAAGTTCAATTCCAATTTTTCGTTGTGAGATAGTAAAAGTAATACCTTACTTGTGAAATATTTTCACGGAAGGTAAAAAGTTCTAGTTCAATTTTAAATTTCCTCAACGAAGCCAAGGAAAGTTCAAGTTCTCTTCTGAATTTTACCAAAGAACACGCTACAATTCTAATTGCTCCAGAGAAAACAAAAATCTTCCACTTCAGTTCTTTATTTCACAAAGACATGAAGAAATTTAAAGTTCAATTCTAAATTTTTCGGTGGTCAGATAGGAAAGGCAATACCGTACTTGTGAATATTTTCACGGAAGGTAAAAAGTTCTAGTTCAATTTAAAATTTTCTCAACGAAGCCAAGGAAAGTTCAAGTTCTCTTCTGAATTTTACCAAAGAACACGCTACAATCCTAATTTCTCCAGAGAAAACAAAAATCTTCCACGTCAGTTTTAAGTTCACCAAGACATGAAAAATTTAAAGTTCAATTCTAATTTTTCGATGTCAGATAGGAAAAGCAATACCGTACTTGTGAAATATTTTCACGGAAGATAAAAAGTTCTAGTTCAATTTAAAATTTTCTCAACGAAGCCAAGGAAAGTTCAAGTTCTCTTCTGAATTTTACCAAAGAACACGCTACAATTCTAATTTCTCCAGAGAAAACAAAAATCTTCCACTTCAGTTCTTTATTTCACAAAGACATAAAGAAATTTAAAGTTCAATTCTAATTTTTCGATGTCAGATAGGAAAAGTTATACTATGATTTTGATTATTTTCATGGAAGATAAAAAGTTCTAGTTCAATTTTAAATTTTCTCAACGAAGCCAAGGAAAGTTCAAGTTCTCTTCTGAATTTTACCAAAGAACACGCTACAATTCTAATTGCTCCAGAGAAAACAAAAATCTTCCACTTAAGTTCTTTATTTCACAAAGACATAAAGAAATTTAAAGTTCAATTCTAAATTTTTCGGCGGCAGATCGAAAAAGTAATACCATACTTGTGAATATTTTCATGGAAGATGAAAAGTTCTAGTTCAATTTAAAATTTTCTCAACGATGTCAAGGAAAGTTCAAGTTCTCCTCTGAACTTTACTAAAGAACACAATACAATTCTAATTTCACCAGAGAAAATAATCTTCCACTTCAGTTCTTTATTTCACAAAGACATAAAGAAATTTAAAGTTCAATTCTAATTTTTCGGTGGCAGATAGGAAAAGTAATACCATACTTGTGAATATTTTCATGGAAGATAAAAAGTTCTAGTTCAATTTAAAATTTTCTCAACGAAGTCAAGGAAAGTTCAAGTTCTCTTCTGAACTTTACCAAAGAACACGCTTCAATTCTAATTTCTCCAGAGAAAACATAAATCTTCCACGTCAGTTTTAAGTTCACCAAGACATGAAAAATTTAAAGTTCAATTCTAAATTTTTCGTTGAGAGATAGAAAAATTAATACCATACTCGTGAATATTTTCACAGAAGATAAATGCCATACATGTGAATATTTTCCGGAAGATAAAAAGTTCTAGTTCAATTTAAAATTTTCTCAACGAAGTCAAGGAAAGTTCAAGTTCTCTACTGAATTTTACCAAAGAACACGCTTCAATTCTAATTTCCCAGAGAAAACAAAAACCTTCCACTTCAGTTCTTTATTTCACAAAGACATAAAGAAATTTAAAGTTCAATTCTAATTTTTCGGTGGAAGATAGAAAAAGTAATACCATACTTGTGAATATTTTCACAGAAGATAAATACCATACATGTAAATATTTTCCCGAAAGATAAAAAGTTCTAGTTCAATTTTAAATTTTCACAACGAAGTGAAGAAAAGCTCAAGTTCTCTTCTGAATTTTCTTAAAGAAGTGAAAAAGTTTGCCCAATTCTGAATTTTACCAATGAAAATGAAAAAGCTCCCACTTCAGTTCTTAATTTCTCAAAGACATAAAACATTCAAAGTTCTCTTCTAATTTTTCCAAGAAAATAAAAAGGTTACATTTCAGTTCAGGTTTTTCCTCAACGAGTAAAAAAATTTAAAGTCCTATTCTAATTTTAAATTAAATTTTACCTGCTTTGTCTTATGGATTTACCCCTCAAATTTTTAAACTAGAAAATGAGGGACTTGTTCTATTATTAAAGACAATCGTTCAAACTCGTTCATCTAACCTCCAAAACAATAGGTTCGCTTATGAATAAATAAATATTAATAAATAAATAGAAACATTTCTACATGTTTAAGTTAGGTTAGATTAACTTGTCATGAGCTCTCATGATAAGTTAACCTAACCTTTTCCGGCGAGTATGGTTAGGTTAGGTTAGATTAAGTTAGGTTAGATTAGGTTAGGTTAGGTTAGCTTACGTACGCTTCACTTAGGTTACCTTAGGTTAGGTGAGAGACAGGCAAAAAGTTAGGTGTATGATTAGGTTAGGTTAGATTAAGTTAGCTTAGATTAAGTTAGGTTAGGTTAAGTTAGGTTAGGCTAGGCTAGCCTACGTACGCGCGCGTACGTAGGCTAACCTAACTTAACCTAACCTAACTTAATCTAAGCTAACTTAATCTAACCTAACCTAACCTAATCATACACCTAACTTTTTGCCTGTCTCTCACCTAACCTAAGCTAACCTAAGTGACGCGTACGTGGGCTAACCTAACCTATTAACCTACCCTAATCTAACGTAACTTAATCTTGCCTAACCTAACCTAACCATACTCGCCGCAAAAGGTTAGGTTAACTTATCATGAGAGCTCATGACATGTTAATCTAACCTAACTTAAACATGTAGAAATGTTTCTAATTATTTATTAATATTTATTTATTCCTAACCGAACCTATTGTTTTGGAGGTAAGATGAACGAGTTTGAACGATTGTCTTTAATAATAGAACAAGTCCCTCATTTTCTAGTTTAAAAATTTGAGGGGTAAATCCATAAGACAAAGCAGGTAAAATTTAATTTAAAATTAGAATAGGACTTTAAATTTTTTTACTCTTTGAGGAAAACCTGAACTGAAATGGAACCTTTTATTTTCTTGGAAAAATTAGAAGAGAACTTTGAATGTTTTATGTCTTTGAGAAATTAAGAACTGAAGTGGGAGCTTTTCATTTTCATTGGTAAAATTCAGAATTGAGCAAACTTTTTTCACTTCTTTAAGAACATTCAGAAGAGAACTTGAGCTTTTCTTCACTTCGTTGTGAAAATTTAAAATTGAACTAGAACTTTTTATCTTTCGGGAAAATATTTACATGTATGGTATTTATCTTCTGTGAAAATATTCACAAGTATGGTATTACTTTTTCTATCTTCCACCGAAAAATTAGAAATGAACTTTAAATTTCTTTATGTCTTTGTGAAATAAAGAACTGAAGTGGAAGATTTTGTTTTCTCTGGAGAAATTAGAATTGAAGCGTGTTCTTTGGTAAAATTCAGTAGAGAACTTGAACTGTCCTTGACTTCGTTGAGACAATTTTAAATTGAACTAGAACTTTTTATCTTCCGGGAAAATATTCAACTGTATTGTATTTATCTTCTGTGAAAATATTCACAAGTATGGTATTAATTTTTCTATCTCTCAACGAAAAATTTAGAATTGAACTTTAAATTTTTCATGTCTTGGTGAACTTAAAACTGAAGTGGAAGTTTTATGTTTTCTCTGGTGAAATTAGAATTGAAGCGTGTTCTTTGGTAAAGTTCAGAAGAGAACTTGAACTTTCCTTGACTTCGTTGAGGAAATTTTAAATTGAACTAGAACTTTTTATCTTCCATGAAAATATTCACAAGTATGGTATTACTTTTCCTATCTGCCACCGAAAAATTAGAATTGAACTTTAAATTTCTTTATGTCTTTGTGAAATAAAGAACTGAAGTGGAAGATTATTTTCTCTGGTGAAATTAGAATTGTAGCGTGTTCTTTGGTAAAGTTCAGAAGAGAACTAGAACTTTCCTTGACTTCTTTGAGAAAATTTTAAATTGAACTAGAACATTTTATCTTCAATGAAAATATTCACAAGTATTGTATAACTTTTCCTATCGTACATCGAAAAATTAGAATTGAGCTTTAAATTTATTTATGTATTTGTGAAATAAAGAACTGAATTGGAAGATTTTTGTTTTCTCTGGAGCAATTAGAATTGTAGCGTGTTCTTTGGTAAAGTTCAGACGAGAACTTGAACGCTCCTTGACTTCGTTGAGAAAATTTTAAATTGAACTAGAACTTTTTATCTTCCGTGAAAATAATCAAAATCATAGTATAACTTTTCCTATCTGACATCGAAAAATTAGAATTGAACTTTAAATTTCTTTATGTCTTTGTGAAATAAAGAACTGAAGTGGAAGATTTTTGTTTTCTCTGGAGAAATTAGAATTGTAGCGTGTTCTTTGGTAAAATTCAGAAGAGAACTTGAACTTTCCTTGGCTTCGTTGAGAAAATTTAAAATTGAACTAGAACTTTTTATCTTCCGTGAAAATATTTCACAAGTACGGTATTGCTTTTCCTATCTGACATCGAAAAATTAGAATTGAACTTTAAATTTTTCATGTCTTGGTGAACTTAAAACTGACGTGGAAGATTTTTGTTTTCTCTGGAGAAATTAGAATTAAAGTGTGTTCTTTGGTAAAATTCAGAAGAGAACTTGAACTTTCCTTGACTTCGTTGAGAAAATTTTAAATTGAACTAGAACTTTTATCTTCCGTGAAAATATTCACAAGTACGGTATTGCCTTTCCTCTCTACCACCGAAAAATTTAGAATTTAACTTTAAATTTTTCATGTCTTTGTGAAATAAAGAACTGAAGTGGAAGATTTTTGTTTTCTCTGGAGCAATTAGAATTGTAGCGTGTTCTTTGGTAAAATTCAGAAGAGAACTTGAACTTTCCTTGGCTTCGTTGAGAAAATTTTAAATTTGAACTAGAACTTTTTACCTTCCGTGAAAATATTTCACAAGTACGGTATTGCTTTTCCTATCTGACATCGAAAAATTAGAATTGAACTTTAAATTTCTTTATGTCTTTGTGAAATAAAGAACTGAAGTGGAAGATTTTTGTTTTCTCTGGAGCAATTAGAATTGTAGCGTGTTCTTTGGTAAAATTCAGAAGAGAACTTGAACTTTCCTTGGCTTCGTTGAGGAAATTTTAAAATTGAACTAGAACTTTTTATCTTCCGTGAAAATATTTCACAAGTACGGTATTAATTTTTCTATCTCTCATCGAAAAATTAGAATTGAACTTTAAATTTCTTTATGTCTTTGTGAAATAAAGAACTGACGTGGAAGATTTTTGTTTTCTCTGGAGAAATTAGAATTGTAGCGTGTTCTTTGGTAAAGTTCAGAAGAGAACTTGAACTTTTCTTCGCTTCGTTGAGAAAATTTAAAATTGAACTAGAACTTTTTACCTTCCGTAGAAAATATTTCACAAATCATAGTATATACGTTTCCTATCTGCCATCGAAAAATTAGAATTGAACTTTAAATTTCTTTATGTCTTTGTGAAATAAAGAACTGTAGTGGAAGATTTTTTTTTTCTCTGGAGCAATTAGAATTGTAGCGTGTTCTTTGGTAAAATTCAGAAGAGAACTTGAACTTTTCTTCACTTCGTTGAGAAAATTTTAAATTGAACTAGAACTTTTTATCTTCCGTGAAAATATTTCACAAGTACGGTATTGCCTTTCCTATCTACCACCGAAAAATTTAGAATTGAACTTTAAATTTTTCATGTCTTTGTGAAATAAAGAACTGAAGTGGAAGATTTTTGTTTTCTCTGGAGCAATTAGAATTGTAGCGTGTTCTTTGGTAAAATTCAGAAGAGAACTTGAACTTTTCTTCACTTCGTTGAGAAAATTTTAAATTGAACTAGAACTTTTTATCTTCATAGAAAATAATCAAAATCATAGTATAACTTTTCCTATCTGCCACCGAAAAATTTAGAATTGAACTTTAAATTTTTCATGTCTTTGTGAAATAAAGAACTGAAGTGGAAGATTTTTATTTTCTCTGGCGAAATTAGAATTGTAGCGTGTTCTTTGGTAAAGTTCAGAAGAGAACTTGAACTTTTCTTCGCTTCGTTGAGAAAATTTAAAAATGAACTAGAACTTTTTACCTTCATAGAAAATAATCAAAATCATAGTATAACGTTTCCTATCTGCCATCGAAAAATTCCAATTTAACTTTAATTTTTTCATGTATTTGTGAAATAAAGAACTGAATTGGAAGATTTTTATTTTCTCTGGAGAAATTAGAATTGTAGCGTGTTCTTTGGTAAAATTCAGAAGAGAACTTGAACTTTCCTTGACTTCGTTGAGAAAATTTTAAATTGAACTAGAACTTTTTATCTTCCATGAAAATATTCACAAGTACGGTATTGCTTTTCCTATCTACCACCGAAAAATTTAGAATTGAACTTTAAATTTCTTTATGTCTTTGTGAAATAAAGAACTGAAGTGGAAGATTTTTGTTTTCTCTGGAGCAATTAGAATTGTAGCGTGTTCTTTGGTAAAATTCAGAAGAGAACTTGAATTTTTCTTCACTTCATTGAGAAAATTGAGTCTGCTAGTAGCATCTCTATCTCTAAAAATTCTTTTTTCTTTCATCTCTGACCTTTTTAATAGATATTCTGAACGTTAACGTTCTGACAACCCCTAAAAATAATGAACACATAACAAAATAATGCATAAAATATTTTTAATGAAATAATGACATGTAGAATATTAATATAAAAATACGTTAAATACATTATTACACATTATTAGTACACTTGCGCTTCACTTTCCGTCAATTCATCTTTATATTCATTGATGATATTGTCTGCTAATGTCCTTTTTATTCTGCCTGTGATTTCACTGTCTATTGTCACATTATTTTTACATAGATGGCAGTTTTGACACATTGACATGATATGATTTATGATGTTGGTGCAGGAGTATGCTTGTCTTCTTCTTGTTCTCTTTAAAATGCTAATACCGGAAAGAGGATGATAGGATTTATCAACAGGTAATGTGTTACCAGAAGCCGTAGCAAGGAGTTGTCCTCGATCATCGACAATTATTTTTAAGTTTGCATTCTCTTTGAGCACTAATTTCTCTGGTAATGTTACTCTTGCATATCCGCCGTTTGCACGATTGAAATTCTTGGGTACACCAAAGGAATTTAACTCCTCACTGTTATGACAACGTATGCATACATTGCCAATAAGATCTCCACTTGCACTCGTTTCATAGTTCAGGTATTTCTCCTTGTCAGCGTTCAACACGACAATGATTTTTTCATGTTCACACACTTTCGTCGAATAATTCATCTTCACTTTTTACAGATATGAATTGTGTGTTGATCCTTCCACTGCGTAAGAAATACTGATTTAATGCATGCAATAAACTCGGTAGTGTCGATAACCTGCCATAGAGTACCAGTGGAAAAGCCGCGTCGTGTCCATGAACAAGCACAGAGTACGATTGGTAGAGCCGTAAGCATATTTCATCTCATTTTAAGATATGTAAAAAGTTAAAAAAATACCATGTTAAAAAATTCAAGAAAGTATTTACGAATTGGGGAGGTGACTATTTGAGGTTGTAAAATGGTTTTAGGAATGACATTATTAATGTAACTTGTTGAGAAAAGATAAAATAAAGCCATAAAAAAGTATTAAAAAATGGAGAGGGGGCCCTTGGGGGGGCCCGGGAGGGCGTGTGGGGGATACCATTTCGAAATTTTACTTTTTAGTTTACTTTTTGCGGCGCATCCCTGCGGCGCATCCCTGCGGCGCAGCCCTGCGGCGCATCCCCTGCGACGCTTCCTCTGCCCCGCGGTGCATCCCCCTGCGGCGTATCCCCATGCGGCGCTGTCCGGGCCCGCGGCGTTTCTCGGTCCCGGAGGACCTTTGAGGACCGGGGGAGGACCTTTTGGGCTCTGGGGGGCCTTTGAGGGCCGAATGGTCCTTTGTGAGCCCGTTGGACCTTTGGGGACCGGGGAGGGCCTTTGGGGGTCTGGGGGCCTTTGAGGGCCGAATGGTCCTTTGTGAACCCGTTGGACCTTTGGGGACCGGGGAGGGTCTTTGGGGACTCGGGTAGGGCTTTTGGGGACCGGGGAGGGCCTTTGGGGGTCTGGGGAGGGCGTTTGGGGGGTCGGGGGGCCCTTTGGGAGCTTGGGGGACCTTTGAGTGCCGGGGGCTTCCTTCGGGGTTGGGGTAGGGGGATTGGAACCCTTTGGGGTTGGGGTAGGGGGATTGGTACCCTTTGGGGTTGGGGTAGAGGACCTCACAACACTGTTCAAATGAAACTTGTGTATTATAACGACCACCCTCAAATTCTGTTCTAAAACCTTTCCTAAAATCTTCTTTCAAATGTCTCTAACTGTTTCGCCGAAATAGTTCCATAAAATAGCTAAAATGGTTTCGCCAAAATTATCCCAAAACGGAATTTCGGCATGTACCTTTTGTTTGGCATCCCTTCGCTGGCTTATTTCAATTATTTGGTAACCTTTTCGCGCGCTAAGATCAAAACATTTGCTCGGAAACGGTTCTCTTGTTAGAAGTCCAAATTAATTTCCCTTTCGTGAATCAATTCTCTATAGAACAATAAATTAATTCCCCTTTTGTGTCAATCAATCAATCATGACGTCATCTGTCAGACTTTAAACTTTGTCTCGGAGACAATTCTCTTTGGAAATGTATCAAAGACATTGATTAGCTTGACGTCATCTGTCAGACATTCCCTGGAAACAATTTGATTAATGACTGTCAGCATAGGTGTTCCAAATTCCTGGACGGCATAGCATTCGCTGAGAGCGTGCCCAAAACACACCTGGAGAAAGAGGTCATTGACCGATTACGCAATCTTTCTCCCTAATGACTCTATGCCCATATATGGAGCCCTGATCGGAGATATTATGGCATCTCTACTTTTACGATCCATTTATCAAATGAGAGGTACCCGTTAGAATTGGTTTCCTTTAGTATTTCCCTATAGAGTATATCGCGTGGGTACCAGCTAATAGAACAACACCAAAAAATCATATATCAAAGGTAGCCAATTTTAAATAATCTATGAAAGCATTTGTTGGTACTGGTGCATTAGATGGTCACTTCTAAAAAGTCAAGTTTGGTTAACGCTGATGAAACAAAATAACATAGATTGAATATATAATAGTTTAGAAACAAATTTGGGCTATATATTTGCATATTAGGGGGGTGAGGGTAAAGCATAGCATATATTGAATAGGTAACCTAGCCAACCTAGGTACCTCCCCCCCCTAAACCCCCAAAGACAACAGTTTAAATACCGTAAACACAATGAAAGCTACTCTTTGCATTCCACTTCGTAATAGCGGTCTCTTAAAATAACCAGTCTGGCGGGTTTCGTCTGTCATTAGTATATAGAAGTGACCATCTAATGCACTTGTACCCATTTGTTTTTCTCTTTTTTAATCAAAGAGGCAAATACACGTATAATGTGGTTTGGTTTTCAATATTCTTCTAATCTAAATTTAGATAACCTCCAAAAATTCGCAGTGAGCTTCTTACTTTACCTTTGGTGTATTTTTTAGGAAATTAACAAAGAAAAATGTTGATTCTTAAGTTACCGCGCGTTCCCACTGCAGTGCTGAAATGAAAAATTCTAACGGCTAGGGAATCCGATAATAAACGAAAATACCGTGGGGATTGGGGGATGTAGCTAAGCAATGCAATCACGAAATAATTTCTATGGAACAGTAAAAGAAACTAATTTAAGCGACAGATTACAACTAGAAAATAGGAAAATAATTAAGAAAATAATTCATGGAAGAAAGTTAGTCATTATTGACGCCTTTTAAATTAAACTTACATTTGCAATTTATCTCAAAGAAAGAAGGTAGTCACAAATTTGTAAGGAGAAGGGCTCATAAATTTGTTCGTCGAAATAGATACTACAGTCGAAAATAAACCACTAAATTGTGTAGATTAAATGTAGTCAGTCACATTTTTAATGGAGGGGGTGGGGCCCTCCAGATATGCCTAAGCCATAGCTTCTGGTCATCGGCGGATACGGATTGAACACAAAGGGTAGGATTCTGAGTACTTTCCTTCGATTAAAGAGTAGAAATTTCGAAAAGATATTGAAGTCGAAATTTTCCCTAAGGAGCTAATAATTGCCAATCATAGGAGTGCTCTATATCCTTCACTTTGCATCTATGGCCTCTAGCATTGGCGCACTGAATATAGATAGAAAGGCTTTCATCTCCCTTTTCTTTTTGCCATTAATAATTCCTGGCGCTCCCTATGTCTGGCAACTTTTAAAATTCTGGAGATAAGATAGCTTGTATGGCAGAGATTTTTTCAATGACCATTGAACATTTGCCGGGTTTTACTCGGCCTACTAGTCCCCTTTTTTCTCATACTCAATCCTGATTTTCCGCAATATTCCACAAAAAATATTGTCAAAAATATTCTGCAATCAGATTTTGCGAATGAAATTTTCATTTTTTTACGAAACAAATTTCTTCCTCGTCATTAGTCGAAGCCAGGGCAATTTTTTGAGAAACATTTCGCAGTTGCTAAAGTCGGAGAGGATTCGACTTAACTAATACGCAAATCGTTTTAATCTTGCTTAGGGTCAAATTCGGTTCTACACCTGCGCTTAAGGTCCTATATCTAGTACTGAATTCCTTCTTTTCAATTCTATATCTGGACCGAACAACAGAACCAGGATTGCCACCCGGTGAAAATAAAAATCACTAGATTTTAGTGATTTTTTTCATTGATTTAATGATTTTTCTTCAATGAACTAGTCATTTTTTTCTTTATGCAATATAAAAAATCAATAAAAATAGTCATAAATCACTATGGGGTGGCAACACTGATCGGGACTTCCACTAAACCTGTTATGCCATAAATTTACTGAACTTGGCGATAGAAACACAAAGAAAATATATGAGCAAATGGTTTCTTTGTAAGCGCAACCTCCCCTAAACACTGATATTCGATCTTCTAAAATCATCGTATTTCCGAGAGCCGCGTAACAGCAGGTGACTCACAGGAGGAAAGTAAATGTTGCAAGCCTATGGATTTTATGTGGGTTGGAAATCGTAGACCAAGAATTTCAAGTTAGTGTGACCGTTAAAATATTGGTTGCTTTAAAAAATATGAAAATGTGATGAGGACTTGCTGGTGGTTTCATTGTTTTAAACCAAATCTGGCATATTCCCAAGGTTGTTGTGAAAAATTTTCGCAAGTAAAGGAGCGTAAAGGCCGAGGTAAAGGCGTAAGGTAGCACAAGTTTCGAGGATCCCATGGAGCTCTTAAAGATTGGCGATGAGCTGAAAATCATTGGGGATTATTATTGAAATCGCAAGAATCTTCATATTTCTGGTAGAAATTCCCTCTCATCGCATATGTACCTGACCTATTAAGTAAATTTTCTTGTCAGGGGAGGGGGCTCCATTTACGACTTGAACTTTTTTGCGACAGCTTAAAGACAATTAACAATTAGTACTCATTGATACCCAAGGTACACCACTTTTGTTTAGTTCGATTTCTTGGTACTTGTGTGTTGAACGGAGCGCACTCGAGATCTTTTAATTCTTAAAAGATTCAGTGTTCGTCAATATTTGCCAAGTTTCACCTTCCGTTAAATGGTGCAAAAAAGTAGGGTTTTATGTCATTATCTCTCCTTTCTTACCCCCATTCTTCTCTCTTTTCTCTTTGGTGTCTGAAATGGCTATTAGAATTGCATGTTCAACTCTCATTCTATTTTGATCTTTTTCTTTTCCATCTATTACAGTCGATAGAACCTTGAAGAGACACTATAGTTTTAATGTTTTATTTCTTCTTTTTCTTCTCCCAAACTCAAACTTCAAATAAAATATCGTGGGTGCAGCGATAGCTGTAATCTATTTAAGGACGAACCACGGCCCATAGTAACCAAAGATAGCCTGAATCCCCAAAAAATGTGGGATTTGACAGAAACCGGTTGCCCTTCATGGATCGATTATGATTTATTTAGAGTGAGAAAACTACGATGTACGCCTAGATATATATTTTTATTAAATATTTAACATATAAAAGTGGTTAGGGGTTAGGTTAGGTTGGATTAGGTATTTAATATAATGCGCTCCGCACGACCTGTTTTCCATAATTCTTGGTCGTAGTTTCCATACATAATAGTTTCCGTAGTTTCCATAATTTCGTTTCTAAAGTATGTTTTGGCATATTCCAATAGGATTAACCTAATATCACTTATTGAGTACGTTCCATTTAACAGACAAGTACCGATTTCTTTTCCAAGCAGTATTAATTAAAATAAAACTGTATTAGCCTAATTACAGTTACACGATTGTAATTTATTAATTACAATTATATAATTTATTACAATTTATTTTAATTAAAACAAAAATGAAAAACGGATAGGCCTACGGTCCAAAAAATTCCATGGTTCAAAGGTAAGTTCAATTTTCGATATGAATTTGTTTTCGTCTAGTCCGTGGAGGGGGGAGAAATCCAACTTTATGGGCCCTATTGAAAATGCCTCAGAGCTCTGCAAACCACATATAAATTTTATATTCCTCTATTAGACTTAGACCCACTATAGGCATCATTTGAAGTAAAAAGTGAAACATGATTAGTTATTTCGGTACTCCTTCGATATACCCACTTTTATATATCTCAAACTAAACAAGCGATGAAAAACCCAGTTTGACGGGATGATTCAACAAACGGCTGTAGAGAAATACAATATATAGCGCGGTTTTAATTGCGTATACGATATTTAAGGTGCTATTTTTGTTTTTTTTTGTTTTTTTTTGGGGGGGGGGGAGGTACCTAGGTTAGGTTAGGTTACGTATTTAATATATGCTTTGCTTTGCACCCACCCCCACCCCCTAATGTGCAAATATATAGCCCAAATTTGTTTCTAAATTATTAGGCCTATATAGTCATCCTATTTTATTTTATTTCATTAGCATTAACCAAACTAGCAGTATATAAAAGAGTGGATATATCGAAGGAGTACCGTTATTTCTTCCGACTGTTTTTCCTACATGTAAACATATGTAATATAAAATAATAATAGTGATTATATAATTGTAAAAATTATATAACGCTAAAACTGGAAAATAAAATAAATATGAATTAAATCTAACAAATAAATCATCATGAAAATATCTATTTTACAACTTCAGCGTTTGTTTCTCCCCTCTTTAGCTTTTGCGAATCAACCTCAGTTTGGGCATTCACACTTAACAAACACGGGAAGTCAAAACACGAAAAATGTGACAGTAATCTTTTGAATATGCTTTAAGAAATAAATTGTCTTCACGGCCCCGGAATCATTCTCTGTAGAAGTAAGATTGACCTAAGTCTCCTGTGTTACACCGTGGTTTATTCAAGGCACTTTTCTGAAAAATCAGAGCATATTCTACATAAGAATAAACGGTGTAAATGAATGAAAAAACAAACAAACAACGAACACTAGGTTAATTCAAATGCAATAACAAGTTAATCAAACAGTTGGTGGTAACGAACTGTAAGTAAGAAGCGACCCGGCTCAATAGTAACCGAAACTCTAAAAAACAGAATTTTGATACCAATAGATAAATACAAAGAATCAGATTTTAATGTTGATTTCAAATATATAACTTCCATCCAGTTTAGTCATACTCATCAAAAGTTACGCGCCTGAGAAAATTTGCCTTATTTTAGAAAGAGGGGGAACCCCCCCCCTAAACGACATAGAACTTCAATGAAAATCACACCATCAGATTCAGCATATCAGAGAACCATACTTTAGAAGTTTCAAGCTGCTATCTGCAAAAATTTGGAATTTTACATTTTTTTTTACCAGAAGAAAGATCACGGATGCGTGTCTATTTGTTGTTCTTTTTGTTGTTTTTTTCCCCCATGGATGATGGTATCGATACATTGGTTCTAGAATATCGCGAGAGGGCTCATTCGAACGGAAATTAAAAGTTCTAGTGCCATTTTTAAGTGACAAAAAATGGAGGGCAACTAAGCCCCCTCCCACACTCATTTTTCCCAAAGTCATCCAATCAGAATTTTTTGATAGCCATTCTGTTCAGCATTGTCGAAAAACACAATAGCTATATCTTTGAGGATGACTTAATCCCCCACAGTCCCCGGGGGAACGTCCGCAAGTTATCAACTTTGCCCAATGTTTACATATAGTAGTGGTTATTGGGAAGTATACAGAACTTTTCAGGGTTTTTTTTTCTGGTAGTTGAGGGGGGGGGGGGTACGTGGGAGGATCTTTCCATAGAGGAAGTTTTCATGGGTGAAGGAACATTACTATGAAGGGGGCACCGGATTTCCCAGCATTATTTAAAAAAACGATCATAAATTAATTATAAAAAAACTATTTTTTCAACTGAAAATAAGGAGCAACATCAAAACTTAAAACAAACAAAAATTAAATCGTATATGATTGGTTTCGACCCCTAGTCATTACCTCAATCTTTAAACTAAAGTTTTTTTTGTACTTTCATCAGAGCTACTTATTCTAATTAACGCCTTTTGTGATTAAGGGGTCATTCTTAAAGAATTGTAACAAAATTTGAACTTTAGCGTAAAGAGCGAGGTATTGACTAGAGGGCGAACCCCCTAATATACGTACTAAAAATGTACGAATAAGAAGTTCGTTACATAAGTTAATTCCTAAGTTATGTCAGATCAAATATTAAAAAAAACAAAAAACTTTAGCATAAACAGCGAGGCGTTGAGAATGGGACAGCCCCTTTCATATACGGAATAATTTCTGTTCGTTTTAAGTTTTAATTTCGCTCATTCCTTTCAGTTAAAAAAAACTTGTTTTTTTTTTATTTAATAGAAGGTCAAGGGTGAACATTCAATACGGAGATCCTGCACTGTAAGCATGCGGCAATCAATTTAAGGGACGTTCAACCACCTTTCTTCATCCCTATAAAATTTGAATACAAAACGAGCTGCCCCTGTTTGTAACGGCAGGGTTTAAAAGTAGTTAAACAAAAAACAGAAACAAAAACACAGATAGTCTGTTTTTAAATCTCCCAACGAATTGGAGGAAATTTAATGAAGCAGCTAACTTTTT
Source organism: Artemia sp. Qi Xiang Cuo (assembly GCF_049724085.1). NCBI lineage: Eukaryota > Metazoa > Arthropoda > Branchiopoda > Anostraca > Artemiidae > Artemia > Artemia sp. Qi Xiang Cuo. The sequence continues at coordinate 4,380,613 of NW_028297432.1, forward strand.
GAAATTTTAATAATGCTGAGATTTAACTTGTACTATTTTAAACCCATCAGATTTTTCGTATAGGATTATCTGATTGATTTAAAAATTCTGATTGGTTCAAACTAGCAATTGCTGAATCTCGCTAAGCTATTAGTAAAATCTCACTGTAAATGGGCAATCACAATACATAGATGGATTTCAAATATCCTCGCTAGTGGTATCAAGATCTGATAGTGAATGGGGCCAATATCCATGAGGGTCTTATATGTTTTCCCTGTTATAATTGGGAAAATATGTGTTTTTGCTACATAGATGCTTGTCCACTTTTTTTCCTTTGAGAGGGTAAAACGGACGATGAAAAAGAATTCCAACTCAACTCTGGCTTTGAATTGCTTCTTAAGCAAAAGAAAAACTAACAAATACTTAGGACTTTAAATTGTTCACTGCTTTGATCATTTAAAAATAAAAACTCCTTTTTTGCATGGAATCAAATGGGGAGGAAAAAGTCTCCTGGACTTGGATTATGCTGATGATTTAAGCATCCTAGAGGAAAGTGTGAGCAAAATGAATGAAGTTTTAGAGGTTTTGCGAGTTCAGGGTGCTAGTATTGGTTTGAAAATTAATGTTAGGAAGACTAAGTCACTAAGGCTAGGAATAAGTGAAGATGAAAAGATGACGTTGGGTAATGAAAAGATTGATCAGGTGGGCAGTTTCACTTACCTTGGTAGACGACTGACCGTATTTCAAACAATAGGCTATACGAAAAATGTGGTTCAATACCGCTTTCTAGGTCTATAATGAAAGAAAGGTTGAGGTGGTTAGGGCATGTTGTTCGGATGAAGGATGACATATTGCCGAAGATTATTCTTTTCGGCCAACCATATAGGGCTAAACGGAAAGCAGGTCGTCCCCGTCTGGGGTTGGAGGAAATAATAAAGACAGATTTACCAAACCTTTGCACGTAGGCGTCAGGAGTTAACAAAAATCCTTTGAATAGATTGGGGTGGAGGACGCGCAAGCGTAGCGATGATGGACTCAGGCGGCGTGGTCCTACGCGGAGTTGTGAGTAGTAGTAGCAGTAGAAATATTAATATATCAAACAAGCACTGTTAAGCTAAATAATAAATAATCGAGAATACGGCTAGTGCTGTAAATTGAGGAGGGGAGCAGGGAATTATTTTCCTTTTGGACTTTGGCAAATTCAAAAACAAATTTTTCCCTTTAAATTGTATCTAGAAATTGAACACATTCGTCTAAATTTAAAACTATCACTAAAAAAAAAAAAAAAAAAAAAATCTTACTTCCCCCCCCGCAATTTTCCTGGACTCCTAGCACTGAGTAGAATCGATGGTTCTAAATCGAGCAAAAAAGCCGCTAGTCATGTGAAGTGCTGTGTTTTACTAATTTTCTGGTCATTTTTCTTGTTCAAATTATCAAATGATTTTTTAGTTATTGCCCCGTCCAAACCCCAAAAATGTGTTTCTTATTTGGTTTCTAAAAAAAATCCATGCTAAAAAAAATTTTTAGAATCCCTTCTAAAAAAGAAGTACATGCCTGAAACTGACATTGAAATAAGCATTGAAATGTGGATTCGCATCATTATTCTGCCAGAGCTGTCTCGATAATTTGCCAGTTTTTGAACTATGGTTCTTTTGACAGTCAGATGTTACATATAGAGAAACTATTTTCACGGTGTTGATGGACCCTCGCAATGTTTTTGTGCCTGCCAACAGTACTCCACGCTTTTCCCTGTTGGACAATTTGAATAAGAAAACTGTGACGAAGCTTGAAAGGACTTATCCCTAAAAATTTTTTAGGACTGTGAATAATTTGTTGACTGGTTCCATTATCAAAGCGCTGTGGGATAATGTAGCAGAATGGTTGAGTTCAATAAAACTCAGGCAGGAAAACAATAGCGGTTTTTCCTGTTTTTTATTTGGGCAACCAATTGTTCTTTGGGGCTAAACCACGTGCATAAAAGCATACCTCCGCATATTGGTGTAGTGGAGAACCTCATAGATTGATTCAAATACGGAACTAAAAATAAATCCACTAGAAATTTACTGATATTACCTCTTGTGATTAGAACTGGGCGTTGGCAGTTAAAAAAAAGGTGTTATGTGGCATTTCTATCGAGGAGTCCTAACTCAGCCATTTAGAATCAGAAAGTTAAACCGATTGGTCCAATTTTTTTTATTTAACTTTAATCTTGCCTTCTTTGACGACCAGAAATATGAAATCAGACTTTAATTATGTTGCGAATATTTTTTTGTAAATAAATAATTTTTTTTTTTAATATACAAAATCTATTGATGGAAAACTTCTAACGTTAGCAGCCCCCGTCCCAGTATCTAGGCAATTACTTTCTGCTGTAACGAATAAATGACATACGTAGTGAAGTACTTTTAGGTTCCAAGACTGTTGTAATTCAAGAAAAACTAATAACAACCTACTTACGATTTAATAGGGGATCAAAGCACCGGATGCCTGAACGCAAGGGAAACTTGCCCTTGAGAAATGTTCCCCGGGGAAATATAGTAAAAATGCAATAAAATTTCAAAAATTCCGTGTATTTTGGTCTGATTATTACTACCTTTAAATTCATCAAACCCCTTTCGTAATGAAAATTAATAAGAATCTAAAGGAAACGCTTTAAAATCTTCTGGCTCGGAGTTACCCCAAGTCCAAAGCCCCTTTCTCACAGCGTAACTTCTTGCCAAGTTTACTAACATAATTACTTGAGCAGCCAAATTCCCGATCAAAATTTCTAATTTTTTTTCAATCACTAATCAGAAATTTTCCGTCTTTTCGTAGAACTTTTAAATAAACAAAAAAGTTTTTCTAACTGAAAGTAAGGAGCGACGTTAAAATTTAAAACGAACAGAAATTATTCCGTATATGAAAGGGGCTGCCCCTCCTCAACCCCTCGCTCTTTACGCTGAAGTTTGTTATTGTTTTAAAAAATAAAGTTGTGAGAGAGAGTCAAAATTTTGCGTAAAAAGCGAGGGATGGAGGAGGGGGCAGCCCCTTTCATGTAAGGAATAATTTCTGTTCGTTTCAAGTTTTAACGTCGCTCCTTACTTTCAGTTAAAAATAAGTTTTTTTTTATTTATTTATTTAATTTCTGAACGTTTTTGAGTTCATGCAGCTTTTATTTTGGCTCATCGTACATGAATAATTAAAACAAAATTTGCATATTAATTTTACTTGTTTTTTTTTTCCTAAATGGCTTTCTCGAAATTTTGTTCTGACGTAACTTACACATTAACTTACGTAACGAACTTCTATATTCGTATATTTTCATTACGTATATTAGGAGGTTCGCCCCCTAGTCAATACCTCGCTCTTTACGCTAAGTTCAAATTTTGTTCCAATTCTTTAAGAATGACCCTATAATCACAAAGGCTGTTAATTAGAATAAATAGCTCTAATGAAAGTACAAAAAAAACTTTAGCTTAGAGCGAAATAATGAGTAGGGGGCGAACCCAATCATATACCTATTAGTTTCTGTTGTTTTAAATTTTGATTTTTCTCTGTAGGGTTTTCTGATATGCTGAATTTCATGGTGCGATTTTCATTCAGATCACTTGACCTCTTGAGAACGTCCCCTCCCCTTCCAAAATCAGTCAAATCTTCAAAAACTTAAATCAGTCAAATTTTCCCCTTTCAAAACTTAAGGAATTTTTTACATTTAACATCAGCGTAAAAATCCAATTATTTTGGTATACCTATTGTTATCATTCGGTTTTCAGAGTTTCGGTTGCTATTGTGCCGAGTCGCTACTTACTTACAGTTTGTTACCGCGAACTGTTTAATATAATGAATAAGTCAATAAATATATTCAAGGGCTAATTTTATTCTCAGACGTCCATATTGTTTTTGCCTCTGTCCAGCACCAGACTCCGGAAATGAAGTCAAGCATAAAATTATTCTAGTAAAAAACAGCTGGTTGTAGTACTAGTTTTGCCATTATAAAATTGGCAAAACATAAATACTAATGTATTATCTAAATAAACATGCAAAATTTACCGACTAGCAAATTTTGCCAGGGATGTCGACAGAATTGGCAAGCTAGCGCGATGTCCCATGGATTCGAGGAACGGAGACAGAGCGAAAAAACTTGATAAAAGGAGGCCTCATAAATTCTTGAAAAAAAGAAATCACTGTAAGAAATTACACAACTCAAAAGTCGTTTCAAATTCAAAATCCGGCACGAGTCATTCCTAATTGGAATAATATTTCACAGTAATTCGAAAAATATTCGGAGCATCATAAGATTAGTGAGCGATTCGAATAGATGGATGACATTCCACTCCATTTGTGAAGAGTATTCACAGATCGTTGTCAAGGGGGCGGTCAAGTGTTTTTCAAAGGTGAACGAAGCTGCGTTATCCTCGATTGTACAAGGGGTAATGAGGATCAATGATCTTTTTTCAAACTTCCGTTTACATTAAGATGTGGCTATATAATTAAGCTTAAGGGTCAATCGCAAGCATTGTTTAGCAAATGAGCAGTGGTAAAACAGGTGCTAAAAATGTTTTCATTAAGTCGCAATTTTTACCTTTTAGTGTTTACCCAGCCCATGAGTCGTATGTGCGTATATTATTCTTCATCTGAATTGTATCACTTTCAGTATAAGCACAATCTTAGACTCATACACGTCCTGACGGAGGAAAGGGTAAAGAACCCCCCCCCCCAAATAAATTCTATAATGCTTATGTTATATATATATATATATATATATATATATATATATATATATATATATATATATATATATATATATATATATATGTGTGTGTGTGTGTGTAGTGTGTGTGTGGTGTGTGTGTGTCTGGGCTCATAAGTCGTCTGGGTACTTGTTAACTAAACTTAACACACTCAAGAATTACGCTTAGTATAGCGGGTCTGCGCGCAAAATGTGTTAGCTACAATTATTCTGCGCATTACAAAGTAAGAATTGTTTTCTAACTTCGCGCTGGCCAAATAATTTACCCCCACCCCCAAATGTACAAATATATATCTCAAATTTTACAAGTCTGGTGCCTTTTATCCGTCACTTGTCTTTGTGGCTATGAAACCGGTTTTCTGAGATCTAAACTAAGCGTAAGTAATTCTTAAGTGTTTCATTTAATTAACAAGTACCGGCGTCTGTTTGGGAAAACTTCCTATTAATCAACCACTAACTGTTCCAATATTTGAAAATATAGCCAAGGCCTTAACTAAGCTATAAATGCATTCAATTTTACACCAATATACAAAACCCAAGAAATCAGGCTCGGTTATATACCAATTTAAAGCCTATAAGTTATTTGTTCTGTTTTAATGGTCTGAGGTACCCATTTGTATCCTTTCCATTAAGCTCAGAGAAGGTTTTAAAAGAGCCAGTGCCAACGCCTCTGTTTGATTTAGCCTCTCTATACACAGATCGGTAGTACTTTCTCCACAACCCTTGGGTTTAGCCGCTCGCCTGTCAGTTGTCAGTTTTCGGTAGAGCTAAAGGTACTTATTTATTATACCGCCAACACTCAAGTTTACGCTGCGTAAAACTCGAGAACAAACTGGTTTTATCTGTCTGTATTAAGAAACAATTAGCTTACGCTCAGTGAAAACAAGTGGCGGGTGACAGAATACATTGAAAATATATATTTTAGCCATATATTTGCAAATTAGGGGTTGGGTTTAGGTTACCAGCACCCCCCCCTAATGTGCAAATATATGGCCCAAATTTCTTTCAAAATTATTATATTTTCATAATGTTTTGGTATTTTTCATTAGGATTAACCTAACTTCACTTCTTGAGTGTTGGTGGTATAATAGACCTACATAAGTACCGAGCTAGATGATTAGTATGACGATTATGTTACCGACAGCGACGTCAGCAATGTTAGAGACGACAACAGCGACGAACAAGACTATGACAATGAATATTTGTGATGAAAACGTTGGCAACAAGAGCTACGAGCCTTAGTATCGTCATAGTCAATAATTTGTCAATAATCACTGTTGAATGCCCCTGTTGACGTCGCCAGTGATATCACTTTCGTCGACGCTGCCATTTTCACATCCACCATTACCATTGCCTTCGCGATGCGTTGTCTGCATGTATATTCCGTAACTACGGAATACTACTAACTACGTTGTGTTTTTGCGTGGGTCGAGTTTTGGGTTTATTATATCAACTATAATGGGTCGTGTTTAGCAGGCTAATTACCGGTATTACTTCTGTCAAATCACTTTACATGGCTCAACTGGTTCGTGACTAAAACTATCCTAAGCAAATCATGACGCTTTGAAGCGAATATTTTTACAATGCTCAACCGTGTTTTACGGAAATTTAAAATAGAACATGCACCAGGTTTTGTTCCAGAAAGACGACCAGACAATGGCTTTTCAAGGGTCGTCTTCTAAAATTACACAGGACCCAACATCTGGACTCTAAAAACTAGCTTCGACCACTTATCCATCAAAGCCCACTATTAAATCTTCCCACCAAATCCCTGTTGCGCCGACCACCAAGAAAGAATTAATTTTTTCCTTTTTCACGGACGAAATATGAAATTATTGAGGAACATTTGCTTTGAAACACGGCATTTAATATGTGGATAAAAATCGCCACGGGGGCACAGGCGTCTACAATTAAATTTTGGTGGAGGGGGCGAAACATCCTTGAAGACAGGTGTGATCTCGAAAATGCGATTCCCCCCACTTTTTTGTCTGAGGCCTTTGAACCAATTATTTTGGAAGTAAACTCTTACCCTGCTTGTCCCTTGCAAAGGGTACAACCAACTGTCGCCAGATTTACTGTGTTTAAGATCATAGCGACAAATATTGATTTTACTGCAAAAAAGGCCTTGTCTTAAAAAGGCCTTGGGCATGCAATTGGTGTTGAATGTCGTACCCTTTCTACACGGCAAGATTGAAACTCAACTAAAGATTGGGTCAAAGGGTCTGATCTAAAAAGGGGGAGGCAACCATATTTTTGAGACCTCAATTTACTCCGTGATATAAACACTCATAAGAATATTCCTTAAAAAAAGGATTCATAACAATAAAAAAAACGGAAGAAAAAAACTTCTACCATTGCTGAAATACGAGTTAATATTGAAAAAAGCATTGCAATAAGCGAACAGGTAAACTGCCACCACTCATCCAACAATCAATGGTGGTGACAGAGAATCTGATCTAAACAACCGGCTTCATGAGCTTAGGAAACCTTGCCTGATGAGATTAAAAAAAAACGCAAGGAGCTTGCCAAAATCCACGCTGCATGTAAAGGAATAAAAAGAGAAACTACAAAGCCTATAGTTTTGTGTAGGAATGAAATAAAAATACAAAGTTTAAAGTCAACTTCCCCCACCCCCAAACAACCATCCTGAGGATATAACTAGAACCCTCAGCCATGAGACAAAACAGGGTAGACTTAAGAATTTTTTTTACTTTTGAAATACTGACTTAAAAAGAAAAAAGCCCCCCTCCACTTAATAGAATTCTTTATCTACTGGCATGATTAAAATGTTCTTCTATTTTTTTTTCTCCCCAAATGTAAGTTTCATCTAAAAAAACGAAGCCGTACTCACAATTCTACTTTTTCCGTAGGAAAGAAAGTCATAGGCTATGCCGAACTCGAACCCGTAACCCCGAGACCGATGTTCTAATCAGGATTATTAGTTGGTTCGATATATTATAAGCCTATACAAAATGGGTTTTTGGTAGTTCCGTTATAGACACTTACTAATGATGTATGTAGATAAGTCTATGAGTTTTACTAATTGCGTAATTAAATGTGCTTAAACACATTTATTCCTACTCATACCTGTAAACAAGCCCCAAAAGGTCCTGGACAATTTTTATTTCGCCCGCCATGATTAGAATATTAAGATCAAACCCTAGAATTTTTTTTCTTTTTAATCTTCTCAATTCTTTGTTTAATCGACATAATCGAACAGGCTTCTGCACTGTTCGGGCTTCCCAAGGAGATGGGGAACCATACCCAAGAAAAGTTTCCCCTAACAAAATAAACAAAACTATCCAGGATAGTATCGTAAAGCGTTATTGGGATTCACTATTCAGTTTTGGATTTTACTGGGTGGTATTTGGCGCAAGTCAAGTTTTAGATTAGCCTGATTTGAACCTTCTATCAGAAATGTACGCAATAGTGGGGAGGGGTTCTCCCGGGCTCAGACCCATCACAGAAAATTCATAAATTTCCCAAACTTCTTAATACTTTTTGTGAAATTACCAAGTAAAGTTTGCTTGTTTTTAGTGCTCCCATCCAGCAAAAAAATCTTGCGTATGCGCCTACCTTCGATGCACACTTTTTGAGCATTTGATGAAAGCTAGTCACTGATGAAAGCACAAGCGATTAGGCATATTGATATTAATGATATATTTAGATTGCTCCCTACGTAGCAGATGGCCAATCGGTTATCTTGGCCAAAATTTTATTTTGCAGCAGATGGCGGGAAGTGATTGGGCTCTTTCCCGCTGTTTACATCCCATGTACCCAAATACCTTTATTACAGTCAATGATTTTGGTTTAACCCTTGCAATCCTGCCTTAGTTCCTTACCAGGTGGAAACCACCCAGGGAATTGGGGCTTTCGATCAACAGAACAATGTACACAATTTCTATATGACTGAAGACAATATTTGGTTCGACCGGGGCAAAAGCGTAGAGAACTTCTGTCATTTGGTAAAAATAATCTAGGTCATAACAGGCATTTTTGGCTGAATTAGCTTCATTTGCCTGCAAAGAATGTCCCCCCCACCCTAAGATTGCAAAAGAAAAACTAATGCCTCTAAATGCCCGTTTTTATGTTTTGTCAATTATATTTATTTCACATCGGATTTTTCTTTCATTTTCTTTAGCAAAAAAGAAAAAAAACTAACAGTCGGATTCTTAGCTTTGAAACGAATTTACCTTGGTATTAAACAGTTCGTGGTAAGGAACTGTAAGTAAAAAGCGACTAGGCCCGATAGTAACCGAAACCCTAAAAAACAGAATTTTGATGACAATTGATATATCAAAAGATTTGACCTATTATGCTGATTCCAAACATATAAAATTCATAAGTTTAATGCTACCCAGCAAAAGCTACAAGGCTGAAAAAATTTGCCTGATTTTCAAAAATGGGGGGAACCCCTCAAAATTCAAGTGATTTTAATGAAAATCACCCCCTCAAATTCAGCACATCGAAGCACTCTACAGTAAAGGTCTCAAGGTCCTATCTACAAAATTGTGGAATTTTGTCTTTTTGCCAGAAGAAAGATCACCGATGCGTGTTTATTTATTTTTTTTATGGGTGATTGTATCAAACCAATGGTCCTAGAAGATAGTTCGGGGACTCATTCAAACGGAAATCAAAATGTTCTGGTTCCCTACTTAAGTGACCGAAAAAATGAAGGCAACTAGCCCCCTCCCACGCCCCTTTTTGATCCAAAGAGATCCGATCAAAATTTGTAGATAGCCACTTGATTCAGCAGAGTTTAAAGGTCTTATGTCTATGGCTTTGGGGATGACCTGACCCCTCGCAATCCTGAGGGAAAGGTTTTAAGTCATTCAATTTGCCTATTTTTTGCACATAGAGTTTTATTGGGGCATATTCAGAATTTTTGTAGTGTTCTTACAAAACTTACAAACCTAAGCGTAAACAGCGAAAGATGAGTAAGGGGCAGCCCCTTCATATAAGGAATAATTTCTGTTCGTTTGAAGTTTATAATACTGCTCCTTACTTTCAGTTGAAACAACTTTTTTTCCTATTTTATTTTCATCAGGAGACGCTCCACCCATCTGAAGTACCGGTAATTATGTATAATCAAACAGTTCGTGGTAACGAACTGTAAGTAATGAGCGACCTGGCTCAATAGTAACCGAAACTCTAAAAAGCGGAATTTTGATACCAATAGATACACCAAAAGAATCAGATCTTTACGAACAGAAATTAACTTAAAACGAACGAGAATAACTTAGAGAACATAAAACGAACAGAAATTATTCCGTATATGAAAAGTGCTGTCCCCTCCTCAATGCTTCGCTCTTTACGCTAAAGTTTGACTCTGTCTCAAAACTTTATTCTTTAAAACAATAAAAAAAAAACTTTAGAGCAAAGAGCGAAGCGTTGAGGAGAAGACAGCTCCTTTCGTATACAGAATAATTTCTGTTCGTTTTAAGTTTTAATGTCGCTCCTTACTTTCAGTTAAAAAAATTAGTTTTTTTTTTATTTAATACCAAACATGGTCGAGATGTTTGCTGAATGTAAGATCTGAGAAAACCGGTTTCATAGCCACAAATACAAATAACGGGTGACATAATGCATTGAACTTGTACAATTTGGGCTATATATTTGCACTAGGGGTGGGGGTAGGGTTAGGCTGCTTTACCTTCCCCCCTAATTTGCAAATATATAGCCCGAATTATGTTATTATGTAGCCCAAACTGAAATATTATATTTTTATCATGTTTTAGTATATTTCATCATGATTAACCTAACTTCACTTCTTGAGTGTGTTGGGTGTAATACATAAGTACCGAAGTGCCTAATCTCTTTAAGGAAAAGTCGAGAAAGGTGTAGGACCCTTCGCAACAGTTTTTTCTTAGCTTATGCATGTAATACCCCTTGTCAAAGTATCCAGTTGGTTAGTTTGGTTTCTTTTTGGCTAATTACATCGTCTTGAAAATCCTTCCTTCAAAACTATCATCTTCTCAGGGACATGCAAACAGAAGACAAAGCTCCGGATAAATCACTACATACAGAAGAGGAACCTCAAGAACAGCCTTAAACCCAGTAATTTGTATAAGTAGTCAATTCTTACTTCCTTGTTTCGCCATTTTAGCCACCCCACCCCCTCCCCCCCACGCAAAAAAAAAACACATTTCAGACGAACCACAGAAAAAAAGACAGTTAGGCTATCAATCGATACAACATCCTTTTGTTTTATACCAAAATCACGTCCAATTTTTCTTGGAGCTAAGCCATAAAGGGGCGTCTAAGTTGGTGTGTATTTTAGCATATTACTGAAATGATTCAATGTTATTAAACATGTCAGTACTAGAGATTGAAATGTTTCTGTCAAAATTTAATTTTTGTAACAAGCTTCCTAACAAGATATTCGGTTATTTCGAACTTGCATCTGTTCCTCCGTGCAATTTTTATAAATTACAAGGTAACAAAAAAAAACCTTCTAAGCTATGTTAATAAATTGAGAGGCTCTTAAGAAATTAAAGTACACAAGAATATCTTTCAGACGAGGAGGCTGGGAAAACGTTAAAAAAGACAAATTGATGAGGTTTGGAAAAAGTGAGAGGTCTTGAGCCTTCCTCCAGAGTGCACACTTACTCACATTCAACATATTTTCCGCAGCGCTTAACACATAATTAGGGTCCTCAGTTCAATCGGATGGGAAACTAAATGGTGTCAAAATTTAAACACGTATATGTTTCTCCGACCCTGCTCTCACCGACATCTTGGCATACACGAAGGTGTCCAGGAAGCACCTTAGATCAAAACAATAGATCAAACAATACAAAGCGGAATTCTCCCAGGTCATTTCCTCTGCTTAGCTTATAAGCATAATACTATTAAAAGATAAATACTTCATCCATTCACAGCAGCAAAAGAAATGCTAAGCAAAATCTAGGCATCAGTGCAGAGCGCAGCCAAATGGCTCCCGAAATGATTCCGTCTGGACATGAAGCCTAAGTATCAAGGCATTTTGGTAGATCTTTCACCATCCAAATTAAAAGTTTGTCGTTATTTTTACATTTTTCTGCTTACAAATCAACTGATTTGGGCCCCTATGGCCCCATGGATTATCTTCCTCGAAGACTCATTCCTCGCACCTTTCAATCATTCTAGGTGACATCACTTTCTCAAAATCTCAGGAAATATAGATGCAGAAGAATATGCAGGGGATGGGTTGCCCACCCGCCACTTTCAGCCCTGATAAATACTCAGGGATAATGTTTGCCCTCTAAAAAATAATACTCCTCAATGCTGTTAAACGATAGCATTAACTTATCTGGTACCAAAATCGCTCATGGGTTTTCCTATGAGTAAAGAGCATCGGCCACATGATTGATAGTATTTGATAAAAAGATAAGAAATATACATACAATATGCAAAGAGCTGTTTATGTACTGTCATGGTAGATTAATTGCTACTTCCTTTTAAAGGTAACGGTTTTTAAAGCAGAAAATTATTCTGTTAGGGGGGAATGATGCCACATCCTGAAACAAAAAGTGGATACTTTGTAAGCTTTGTAGACACAAAAATAGAATTCTTCACAGAAAATACAAGCATTTTCCTCTGAAATTGAGGGGTACAATGGAAATGCCATATAATTTTGTTATGATGTGGGTAATTCCTGATAGATTAAATAAGAAAAAAAGCAAGTTTTTTTTCAACTGAAAGTAAGGAACAATATTAAAACTTAAAACGAACAGAAAATATCAAGTTCATGAGGAGGTGGGTTGCCCCCTCCTCAACACCTTGCTCTTCACGCTAAAGTTTTTTAGCATTTTTAAGAAGGTTACTTATTGTTCTAATTAAGTGACCCTTTAGTGTTTTAGGAGTCGTTTTCAAAGAAATGAGACAAAATTTTATACTTTAGCGTAAAGAGCGAGGTGTTGAGAAGGGAGCAACCCCTCGTATACCTAATAATTTCTGTTCGTTTGAAGTTTTAATGTTACTCCTCACTTTCAGTTGAAAAAACTTGTTTTCAACTGTTTTGAGCCCATAACACCTCCACGCGTTTGTAAAGAGAAAATTGAGTCAGTAAAGAGAAAGCAAGATATATAAAGAAATTTCGTAAAGGAATTCTGGCAAATTCCCTCAGTGTACAATTTCCCCTGAATTTTTCACTCCCTGGAAAATTCTCCCCGTGCAAAAAATTCCTCCCCCTCCCCAACCGAAAAATGTATGCATACTTCCCAAAATACTAATACATTACAAATACCATACGTAAATAATGGCAAATTTTATAACTTAAAGACCTTTCCCCAGGGAATGCGGGGAGTCATTTTATCTCCAAAGACATAGCTAATAGGCCTTTCAACTATGCTGAACAAAATAGCAAGCTATTTTGATCGGACGGTTTTGGGAAAAAAGTGGCATGGGAGGGGGCCTAGTTGCCCTCCAATGTTTTTGGTCACTCAAAAAGGGCACTAGAACTTTCCATTTCCATTAGAATAAGTCCTCTCCCAATGTTTTAGGCCCACTGGGTCGATACAATATCCCCTGGGAAAACAAACAAAAAAAAAACCACAAATAAACCCGCATCCGTGATCTTTCTTCTGGCAAAAAGTACACAATTCCACATTTTTGCACATGCAAGCTTGAAACTTCTACAGCATGGTTCTCTGATACGCTGATTCTGATGGTGTGATTTTCATTAAGAGTCTATGAATTTTAGGCGGTCTTTCCCTCTTTTTTTGAAAATCAGGCACATTTTCTCAGGCTTGTAACCTTTGATGGAAACAACTAAACTCATTAAAACTTATATATTTAAAAGCAGCATAAAAACCTAATTCTTTGGAATTTTGATTGGTATCAAAATTCCGTTTTTAGAGTTTCGTTTACTATTGAGCCGGGTCGCTCCTCACTTACAGTTCATTACTACGAACTGTTTGATTTCATATCAACTGCAGGATTAACAAAACCCAACCTCAGTGCATTTGAATAAGTATCTTTTTTAGATTGTGCACTTGAAAGTAAGTATGGCTATATGAAATGAAGGGTGTGGCCTATATAAATTAAAGATTTTTCTTGCCTTGCGTATTATTTCGCGCAAATCAAGGCTTGGCAAGGTACCAACTTTGACTACAAAAAGTCCCATTGATCCTAAGAGCTCTGTTTAAAATTTATGTAATTTTCCTAGTTCCAGCTACATTTCTGGAACTATTTAATGTTCACTAGCCAAACGTTGTTCCATAGCAGAGCTGGGAAACGATGTTGACCTTACCTTTTTCAATGAAAAAAAGTTTCTTTTACATAAAGACATTTATTTTAGCTATTAAGAATCGAATGGGGATGGGGGCAATCCCCAAAATATGCCCTCAAAATACTTTCCTGAATTTTGTCTTTGAAAATATATTTTGAAACCATAATTTTAACGATTTGAAGTGGTTTTCACGTAATGTTATGATTTCTTTATTTCAATTTAAATTTAAGTGACATTTTTACAAATTCTTCAAAACCTATAGATATGGATTTAACGAAGGTATCAGACTCAAAACACCTTTCGTGACCTCGTTTATGCTGTAGATCTATTTTTGAAAGCTTTACTTTTGATAATACATTTAACCCAAGTTCATCAAAAGCCGGTTTGCCTTGGAATAGGTAAAGGTAGATGCTTTGAAAGATCTTCCCAAGGCATGATTTATACTTGGGATAATCCATTCCTGAGAGTTTCATTTGCCCGGATCAATTAATTTCCAAGGTGCTGATTAATTTCCAGGATTTCCAGGAATTAATTTCCAATTAATTTCCAGGATTTCAGCTGGGTTTGAAAAGATTTGAAATTCATTGAAAGTTTTTTTCAACTGAAAGTAAGGAACAACATTAGAACATAAAACAAACAGAAATTATTACGTACATAAGGGGGATTGCCCCCTCCTAAACACCTCGCTCTTCACGGTAAAGTTTTTTGGCATTTTTTAAAAAGTTACTTATTGTTCTAATTAAGCGACCCTTGTTTTATAATATGTCAAACCTGACAAGTAGAGAAGGAGTAGAAGCGCGAAAATTTCCAGACCCTTATCGATCGCAAATCCATTCTTGAAAATTTCATTTACCAATAGCATTTTTCCCAGTTCGTTAATTCTTTGTCAGCCTTCAAAGATTGTGTGAAGACAGGTAACCACCTGTTAAAAGGTGGATGAAGACATCCACCTTTTAACAACTAAAATGTATTCACGAAGCTTCTGGTAGTACATCAGCTATTTACATAAGTTAGGGGTTTTAACCCTAGGACTGCATTCTTCGTTTTACCCCCTGTGGAAGTTTTTTTTTTTAATCTTTATTGCGTCTGCTTCTCTAACAACCCAGGTCTCGGCAAACCGATTCCTAGTATTTCAGGCCAAAATTAGAATATTTGTTGGAAGCTGGAACTCCATTTTCATCGTAACCCCCCACAGCCCCTGGGGAAAGGGCTGTCAGTTATGGAATTTGCCCATTATTTAGATATCGGAATTTACCCACTATTTAGGGAGGGGATTTACTTTGTGTATGGCGGGGGGTAATTTTCCAAAGAAGCGGGAGGGGATTTTCCAGTCTGATTTGCAAAACGATCAGAAATTAAATAAAAAGAAGTAAGTTTTTTCAACTGAAAATAGGGAGCAACATTAAAACTTCAAACGTACAGAAATTGTTCCATATATGAGACAGTTGCCCCCTTCTAAATAACGCACTTTACGCTAAAGCTCGACTTTTTGTCTAAATTCCTAAAGAACGACTGTTAAAACGCAAGGCCGTTGATTTGGAATTAATTAAAAAAAACTTTTTCCACAAAATAAGTTTCTCAAAAAAAAGTAAAGCACTACATTAAACCAAAAATGAACAAGAATAGAATCAAATAATCTACCAAGCTTACAACTACCACAAATGAGTATCAATAAATAAATGAAACCCAAAACAAATAGAAATTGAAATAAATGACAGAGTCAAACTCAAAACGAGCAGAAATCAATATGAGTAGTG
The DNA here is from genome assembly GCF_049724085.1 of Artemia sp. Qi Xiang Cuo. Lineage (NCBI taxonomy): Eukaryota > Metazoa > Arthropoda > Branchiopoda > Anostraca > Artemiidae > Artemia > Artemia sp. Qi Xiang Cuo. Next base: position 4,396,289 of record NW_028297432.1, read on the forward strand.
TTCTAAACCCCATGCTTTCTAAAAGCCAGAATATAATTTGTACTTTACTGAAAAATTGAAATGAATTTACTGAAAAAAAGTGCATTGTCAGATATAAATATGCAGATATTTATCCCTTAAAATCTCAATTAATTTTTGATTTCTTAAAGTTATAAAAGTGAAAACATTTAAAAGAATTTTTTCATGGCTCCACCTGGAAATTTGGGCCTATAAAGCTAAACAAACCAAAGTGGTACCATTAGATTCCTTATTTTATGTTATAGCCAGATATAATGGTCGCTTTTCTGGAGAACACCCCCCTGATATTCCCAGCACTCTTCTGGAGAATACCCCCCTGATATTCCCAGATGTAAATAATTTCTTAGACCACACTCTATACCTTGCCATTTACAATTGAAACGAAAATCGGTACTTATGTGTTATTGCGACCACACCAAAGAAGTGAAGCTAGGTTAATCCCAATGAAATATACATAAAAGGTTACGTATTTAATATAAGTATTGCTTTAACCCCCCCCCCCCCTTATGCGCAAATATATAACCCAAATTTGTTTCTGAACTTTATATTTTTATCATATTTTGTTTTATTTCATTAGCATTAACGAAACTTCCCTTTTTGCGTGTTTTCTGGATTATAGACAAGTACCCACTTTTGTAACGTTTTAACGAGCCGGACAAAAAGTTCGGGGGAGGGCTTCAAAGTGGGTAGTCAACCCCCCACCTAGATACAGCCTTGCTACAGGGTCTATTAAATGGCTTTGAACTGGATATAATTGGAAAGAGCACAAAAAAGCATCGAGCAGTGGGTTAAGTAAAGAAAAGAGAATTTTCCATAGGTGAAATTATCTTAAAGGCAAGCAAGCAAGCAACCGGCAATAAGCGCATTCATTCAATATCCATTTAGGGTATATATTTGACCATTAAGGGGAAGGGAGCAAAATAATTTGCAACGGGAATGAATGTTGTAGCCTATTTGGATATGAGTGAAATTCTTAATCTATAGGTAGGTCTATGCTTAAGCTATTCCTCGGCTATCTCAATAACCATAGAATAGAAAACTTAGGCTAGTCTACCGGGTGATGTGCTTACCTTGTCCCTGCCTCAGTTATCGAATCTCGTATATATTTACCACCCCATCATCTAAAACAAGTTGTAGGTCTAAAACAGCCTAGCAGCTCTGCGGAAGGAGACATGCTAGATGATGCTACAATGCCACAGCCCACCTAATGTCTCTAAGCTATATAAGAGAACTAAAAAGGGAAATATTGAAATTCCAACTTTATATTGTGCAGCAAGTATCAACGAATCATAGAATTCATCAACATCTATTATTTTATATATATAGCCAAGGCCTATATGAGACCATTAAAGAGGGAAAACGAATTGTCCAAAACGCGAAAATGAGCATATAATTAGTAATTTAAAATGTCTCTCTCTTAGCTCTAGCATACCTCCTTAAGGGGAGCCACTAGGTCAATATCTACCCAATCATATTATTGAGTTAGGAATAAAGTGAATACACCATTCGATGCCTTTTTTTATGTTTATTACGAATTTAATAAGCATTTCTATCGGAAATGAATTTCAGACCCCCCCCCCCCTATATAGGCTATACCTAACCCTGAATTGGCCGCTATAGGGGGGGGGGGCTGAAATTCATTTCCAACAGAAATGCTTATTATATTCGTAATCAGCATTAAAAAAGGCATCGAATGGTGTATTCACTTTATTCCTAACTCAATAATATGATTTGGTAGATATTGATCCGGTCAATATCTACAAAATCATATTATTGAGTTAGGACAAAAGTGAATACACCATTCGATGCCTTTTTTTATGCTGATTAAGAATATAATAAGCATTTCTATCAGAAATGAGTTTCATCCCCCCCCCCCCTATATAGGCCAATTCAGGGTTAGGTATAGCCTATATAGGGGGGGGGCTGAAATTCATTTCCGATAGAAATGCTTATTATATTCGTAATCAGCATAAAAAAAGGCATCGAATGGTGTATTCACTTTATTCCTAACTCAATAATATGATTTCGTAGATATTGACCCTTTATCCCCCCCTCCACTCTACAAAAAAACTTACCAGCCAAAGAAAAAATCAACATTCCAATCCAAGCTTTCATCCTTCTAATATCCTGATTGAATGAACACGCTCTATCCTTAACAAATTTAACAGTCACTTCTAACGACAAGATTTCAACTGAACAACAAAAGAAGCGGAGAGGTAGAGAGGAAAAGATGCTCTGTGCCAACGCCGTGGATCAGCAACTCTACATAGCTGCACTCAGTAGAAAAGAAACAAAACATATTAGAATATTCATTATCATTAATTACTAAATCTTTAATTATTCCTCGATTACATTTTAGTTGTTTCTATATTGTGCTATATCAATCTTTTTATTTACTGAAAGATAAAACGACCTAAATTGAATTGTGAAACTTTCATCCATGGAGTTTAAAGCTAGAGTTTTCTCAAGTAGAGGGACAAGCAAGGGCGTATCCAGAATTTTTGTTCGGAAGGAGGGGGGGTTATTTTTCAGGGAGGTAAACAGAAACTTTAAAAAACGCGTTGAAAATTTGTTTATATGCATTTTGTTACGTTTTTACGAGTCGAATAACAATTTCAAGGGGGTCAAACCTGGTACCCGCCCTCCTGGAAACAGCTTTGGGAACAAAACTGTAGCATTTTTTCCTGAAGGACATTCAGAAGAGATCATGTGACTTTTAAACACATTTGTTTTTATATATAATAAATGTTAAGTTTCAGAGTCCCTTATCGTGCTTACCACCATGGGCAGTGAAGGAAAAGCGGGAGGGGGGATTTGGTATCGATCTCACCAAAATCTTAAGATTTTCGTGAATTCTCTACATTCCCATATGTTTGTCCTATAAGACAAAAACTTTTATATTTTTCGAATTTCTTTTCTATGGAGCTAGGACAATGTCCAAGAAGAAATCACCACAAAAAATTCACAATAAATAATTGTAAATTGTAGGCTAAGATTTAAATAAAAAAAATTCTGTGTAGAATCTCAAAAGAGTAAAATAGAGGAGAAGCAGCAGATATTGATTTATTCCTATCTCCCTTAATCATATTAACTAAATAGCTTTCCGAGAAAAAACTTTTTCAAAGAAAAGTAAAATACCATATAAAACTAAAAACCAACATATAACAATAATCCAACATATATATAATAATTAAAACTCAAACGACCAGAAATTACTATTAAAGAATAACTGAAACCCAAAACGAAACGAAATTAAATAAAAAAAATCACCCCAAATGTAAAGGTAATACTATAAATGTATGTATAAATCTTAAAAGATTTAAAAATTAAATTGAATATTCAGGTCAAACTTAAAACCAAAAAATAAAAATAAACAAGATTTTGGCTTCTGCCTCATATCCCTCTCTCCTAACCGTAAAAGCCTAAAACATATTGCGCTTTAGAGATTGGATTTAGGCTATTTATTATCCCATTACCCCTCCCTTGACCGTAAAAGTTAAGGCCTATTGCGACATTTGTGCTCAACTAATAGCGAATTATGTCACAAATATTTTCTTTAATAATTACAACATTATAAAATTAAATCTTGAATTGATGAGTTTTCAGCAATTATTATCATTATCATAGGCATCGCAATAGCACTGTCGAAAAGAATAACGCTGTTGGCACAATGTATTAATTATTCATTATTTATTTATTAATTTTTTGGTTTGTTTTAGACCAGGGCACTTCGTATCGAAGGAGTTGTCGTAGAAACTTCAAAAAGAGCTCATTCGATTGGAAATTGAAAAGGCTAGTGCCCTTTTCAATAGTCAAAAGCGATTGGAGGGCAAATATCCCCCCCCCCAACACCAATCATTTCCCCAAACATAACCAGTCAAAAAATTTAGATAACCATTTCGTTCAGCGTAGTTCTAAGGCCCGGAAATTATGTCTTTGAGGATGACAACCCTTCCACAGTCCTCAGGGCAAGGGTTATGATTTCTACCTTGGGCGTACATAAGATGTTTATAGAAAGGTTGGTCGTATAAACTTCGGAGGCGGCTCATTGGACAGGTAATAAGAAGTTCCACTGCCATTTTTTAAAATTCAAAGTGATTGGAGGGTAAAAACCCTCCCCCCCCCAACCACAAACACACGTTATATTTCCCAGAAATACATCTGAGACAAATTTTGAGATGGCTATTTGTTGCCGTAGAAACCTCGAAAAGGGCTCATTCGATTGGAATAAGTTTACTAACTGAAGGCTAATGCCCTCTTTAATAGTCAAAAGTGATTAGAGGGCGAAAATCCCCCCTCCCCCCCCCAAAAAAAACAACCATTATTTCCCCAAACACATCCAACCAAAATTTTCAGATAGCCATTTTGTTCAGCGTAGTTGAAAGGTCCGGAAATTATTTCTTTTAGGATGACAACCCCCCATCCCTCAGGGCAAGGGCTGTAAGTTATGCCCCGAGGGTATGTAAGGTTTTTATGGAAAGGGTCGTCTTATGAACTTCTGAGGGGGCTCATTGGATAGTGCTCATAAGTTCTAGTGCTCTTTAAAGAGTCAAAGAAATCGGAGGGCAGCTACGTCCCTCCCCAACCCAAGTCTTATTTTCCCCAATTGTATTAGATAGAAATTTTGAATGCATTCAAAATCAAACATTTCCTCCTTTCCCAAAGATAAATCAAAAACGTAAAAATGGTCAAATTACATAATTTATATTCCTTTTCCCGAAGGCATGGCGTCCCGAGAAGTAAAGCTAATAGACCATGTGACTATTTTGATATTTTTTTTTTAAGATTTCTATCAGTGTTAAGGGCAACTAATAGGGTAATATAGGGTGGTGCGGTTGCCGTCCGTTCATTTTCAACATCCCTCTCAACATGCCTTTAAAGTTCCAAGTTAATACCCTAAACCATTCCTTAGATATTGCTGCAGTGTCTTTTTGACAGCGATCCTGCGTATAGTGTGTTTTAATTTTGTTTGACATCCCCCTTAACGTTTTTTAGAAGTTTCACCCTAATACCCTTAGCCTTTTTGGAGACCAGGATCAAACATATCCCTTTTTCCTAATAACCAACCTTATATATAAGCAATTGGCAAAATGCATAGCGTACAAAACTTACCCCATGGGTTGGGGAAGGTTTTGTCGTCCCTAGAGGCATTGCTATTTGACTTTTCAACTGTTTTCAACAATATGACTATTCAGAAATTTTGATCATATGTCTTCGGAGGTGGACAGCTAAAAAGAGAATTGGGATACTGGTAGCCTACTGACCTACTGGTAGCCTACTATTTAGTATTACCCTTAACATGCCCTGAAAGTTTAAACTTAACACCCTCAGCCGCTCTAATGATATTGCAGATACACCTTACTGATAAACTGGATACACATAATATATTTTGATTTAGTTTAACATGCCCCTCAACACTCGCCAACACTTTCACCTTAATACACTTAGCCTTTCTGAACACACTCAGAATCAAACATACCGCTTTTTACTAATGAAAAACCCTACATGTAAGAGGCGGTAAATTGGATAATTAGCAATTCTTACCCTGGAGCCTGTGGAGGGGGGGGATTTCATCCTTGGAACCATGGTTACTAGACATTTTTATTTTTTTTTTATTTTTTTTTTAAGAAATTACTTTTCAGAATTTTGATCAGGAATAAAGAAAGGGAGCAACTAAGAAGGGCAAGGAGGGATGGCTGCTCTCTGATAGCTCTTCAACATCCCCTGAAAGTTTTAACTTAATACCGTCAGCCGTTCCTTGGGTATTACTGATCGTATTTTTCTTTTTGTTATTTTCTTTCCTCTCTGAGTTTCACTTATCAAGTATTTTGCAGTAGGTTGCATCAAGACAGGGCTAATTGTAGAAAGAGAAAAGCCAAAACAGATAGTCCAAGTAATTGAGAGGCAAATGTTTAAATGGCTGGGGGGTGGGGTATTTTCCTTGGGGGTATTTTTCACGGGGTGGTATTTTCTGGGGGGTTATGTTCTTGTGAGGTAATTACCGGGGGGGGGGGAGGTAAACGCCGGCCACCATAACTATTTATGCTGATATTAATTACTGACAATTCTTTATAACTTTGGATTTCTTAAAGTTAAAAAACGAGAAAATGTTTAAAATGCATTTGGTTTTCTGTAAAGTGCAAATTATTTTTGGTGTCTAGAATGCATGGAGGGTGTCAGCCCTACTCATCTTAGTTACATTACTGTTGGGTCTCTTGCATTATTTTTGGCTCATCACTCATCAGTTTGTTCAGGCCTTTAACAATTCTTGAATTTTTGGATATTTCCCCGTAAATTGCTTTGACCTATGGACGCCTAAAGCGGGGGGGGGGTGAAGCTTCTGGACAATTTGAAGTCAGAAAACAATTCTTTATAAATATATGACCAATATCCCACTCATCAAGACCTGAAAGTTTCAACTTAATGCCATTAAAGAAAACAATTCTTTCTAGGTATATGGCCACTAAAAAATTACAGAAGAATAGCGATGTATCTGGAAATTTTTTTAATTAAAAAAAATAGTTTCCAGGGTGTGAATTTTTCAGGCGGGTTGCTCACATTCAAGTGAATCTTTGTAAGAAGCGCAACCGTAAACACGCAACTGTGATCTTTCTGTAGCTTTCTGTACTTTTTCTATTCCCAATCAGCACAGCATTATTATTTTTTTGTTATACCCTTATTATAATGCATGATTAATATCTTTCAGCATAAATCAGGCCATATGAAATACGACTCGTTAGTTTATATCGGCAACAGAGATAAGCATACACTTCTTTTTTTATTTCAAAGAATAAAGTCTACCAATTATTTTTCAAAAAAGTATTGTCATACATCATTTCCAATTTCAACGTCTAAATGGTTTGAATGTAGGCCTACAGTTAGCTTTTTGAGAAAATCCAAACAGGGGTTTCTCACTAAGCTAACCTAACCTAAAATGATTGCAACAATTGCTATTCTCCTTCTATTGATTGCAATGAAACTCTTCCATTGTAAACTCCACCAAGTTTAAGTTAAATAAAATATTAGAAGCAATTTAATCTCAAACACTGTGAAAAATTGGGTCTTAATTAATTCTGAGAGAGAGACAAGGGGAGGGTGGAAGTAGAATTTGATATATAATCCTGAGGACCGTATTCAGGACTTTTGTTTGGAGGTAATTCCTTTTTTTTGGGGGGGGGAGCATAAGACACTTAAAATCACATCAAAACTGTGTTTTTATACATTTGTATTGCGTTTTTCAGTCAGACAAACATTTACAACCCTCATTGAGCCTTCGGGTAAATACAGAACTAGTTATAAAGAATGGTCAGGGGAGTGGTTGGTAGAAATTGATATTTAATTCCTCTTAATTTCCAGGATTTTAAGGTACATATTTGGGGTTCGAGAAAACATTTCGTTCCAGAAAACGAGAAAACATTTAAAATGCATTTGGTTTTGAGTAAAGTGCATTTGGTTTTCAGTAAAATTCTTTTTTTTATGGTCTTTTTTGATGGATAGTTGATGGTCTGAATAGAAGGCAACTGATAAGTGATGAGCCAAAAGTAATTTAATAGATGCAAGAGACGCAAAAGTAATGCAACTAAAAAGAGTAGGGCTGACACCCTCCATGCATTCTAGAGACCACACATAATTCGTATTTTACTGAAAACCAAATGCACTTTACTGAAAACTAAATACATTTTAAATGTTTTCTCATTTCTCGAACGAAACGTTTTCTCGAACCCCAAATACGTACCTTAAAATCCTGGTAACAAAATTGTAAAAAAGCACTCGACCTCTCCTGTCTAAAGACCATGTGCTTAAAATGCTAAACTGACATTTGGAAACTGGGGGATGTCGGGGTTTGTCTCGCTTCCTTCAGAAGTTGGGCCAATATTTTAGTACTTCCAAGAATTATTCCAGTGACTTATTGAGGCTGTTCTTTGTTGCATAATAGACCATGGAGAAACATGCATGAACCTCAGTAAAAGTCCAATATCCAACTCATCAAGCCCTGAAAGTTTCAACTTAATTCCATCAGCTGTTCGCGATCACATCAACTTACAATTAAATTTTTTTTTTTACAAAATTGACGTTATCAAAAACTACAGTCGTGGGGGGGGGAGGGGGTGACCTTATCCTTTGGCCATATCCTTGGGGGTTTAATCATATATTGTGAAGTATTGATGAGACCTAGATCTATGAAGCTACAAGTCAGGTTTCTATTAAGTTTAAAAAGCGCATTATTTACGAAACAAAAAGCCTAATAAAAATACCGGGTATTTACGGGGGGGGGGGGTATTTTCCGCGTTGGGTATTTTCCACGGGGGCTATTTTCCAGAAATATATTTTCTGTGGGGGGTATTTTCCAGGGTGACATTTTAGGCGGGGAGGGGGGTATTTTCTGCAGGGGGTATTTAACGGGGGTTGGGGTATTTTCATTGGGGGTATTTTTCAAGGGGATAGCATTTTCAGTTTTTTTTGTTCTGGTGGGGTAATCACCACGGGCGGGGGGGGGGAGGATAAACGCCGGCCACCCTAAATATATTTGCTGATATTAATTGCTGACAATTCTTAATAACTTCGGATTTCTTAAAGTTAAAAAACGAGAAAATGATTTAAAATGCATTTTGTTTTCTAAAGTGCAAATTATTTTTGGTCTCTAGAATGCATGGAGGGTGTAAGTAGTAGAATAGATCTTTTGAATTCTGGGACTTTATGTTCCTTCAGGTTTTTCTGGTAGGTAATTCTATTGTAGAGGTCGTTACATCTTTGCTGAGGGATTTACGCAATACCGGTCCTATGATTAAGGACAATTTTTTCTGACGTAGATTTCTAGTTCATGATATACAAGTTTTTATTTTAGGTTTAATCCGTGGTCATTCATCTGTAAGTTGATTAGTAGGTTTTTTTTTTAAACTTGGCTAATAGGTTTTTAAACCTATTACTACGAACGCTACATGCATTCCATTTTTGGAACTAGGAGCGAGATTGTGTAATGCTATCAGACTGATTTCGTTTCATGGGTTCATTAATAGAACGAGTAATGTTTTTGAAAAGGGTAATTACTTCTTTAGTTTACGGGATTTGCGAATTTTTTGCGAAAAGGTACTCCATTTTCACTACTGTGATCTGATTGAATTGTCGCCGACAATGAGATTTAATCGCTGCTAAGCCTATTGTTATTGCGAAAGGGGTTACTCAATTTACTTCTTAGTGTTAAATGACAGATTTCCAAATACGATCATTTTGAAAAGCAGACAAAAAAAAATTGGTTCTGTCCCCTCATTTCTGTAGGGCAGGAGATAACTTAATATACTTAGACAATGAACGATATTAATTAGTGATTGATTGTATCAGTGGAGAAAAAAAGGATTAAACTGATTAACAGTTAAGGCAACCCCAAAGGAGCTGTTAACTGAGGTAATTTGTTATAAATTTGAAAAATACCTTACGACGAATCCGAAACGCTTGATTAACATTTGCAAAAAAAAAAGGAGTAATGGGACTTGCGAATTGGAGGAGATGGGGTGGTTATGCACTGTATAATACACAAGTGATGTCTTGGAGAGTTAGGGGTCGTGTATGTCTCTTTGGGCTATGTTTGTCTCTTTGGGAGCATTTGAATCTTTTGGTTACTAAAGTATTATATTTTCATCATGTTTTCTGATATTCGATTAGGATTAACTTAACTTCATTCCTTGAGTGTTGTCGGGGGTAACACGTAAGTATCAAATTTTGAGTTCACTGCAGGGGATTTTCCACAAGGAGAATTTTCCATGGGGAGGGAATTTTCCAGGAGGTGAATTGCTACAAGTTTCACGAAAAATCATCCGTACATAGGTTTTTCCTAAATTTTTAAAGAAAATTTGCAAATGAAAAGGGGATTTTTGCACCAAACTTATGTTAATTTCTGCTCGTTTTGGGTTTTGATTCGATTATTTCCTCAGACCCTCAAAGGCCATACCCAGGCCCCCGTCTTTCGTAGTTGAATGTTGTCTGAAACTTATGTTTCGGGGTGTATGGGTTGCTATTTTCGACTTTTCGGAGTTGGATTTCTTAGTCTTTCATAGGTATGTGTTGTCTGAAACATATGATTTGGGGTGGATGTTTTGCTATTTTTGACTTTTTTGAGCTGGATTTCTTACCCCTTTCATGGGGGTGTTTTGTCGGAAAATTATGATACAGGATGTGTAGTTTGCTAGTTGGACTTTTCAGAGCAAGATTTCTTAGTCTTTTGTTGGTGTGTGTTGTCTGAAATCTATGATTTAGGATGTGTAGGTTGCCATTTTTTTACTTTTCTGAGCTTTAGCCTAATTGCGTAGCTACTAAAGGAACATTTTTGTTGTATCTATTGGTATCAATATTCCGTTTTTTAGAGTTCAAGTTACTATTGACCCTTACGTGCCTGAAACCATGAATTAGAATATTCAATTAGCTGTTTGGGTTTTCAGACATTGTTTTTTAGATGTTCATGAGTGTTAGTTTCCTGGAGGGGTTTTATGACTCCTCCCTCCAATGAATTCAGATGGTTTTAGGACTCATCCCCCTAGCCATAACTCCATTCAACCTTGAGCGAAGATATAAAAGTTTGATGAAGTATTTTTCTACTTAAAAACTACATTTATAACTTCCAAGATGATAGGGCAGTATGACACAGAATTTATCAGTTACCGAGAGTTCAATGACTCCTCCCCGCAATGACTTCCAAGGGTTTTATGACTCCTCCCCCCAATGAATTCTGATGGTTTTAAGACTAATCTCACTTGTCATAACTCATTTCAACCTTGAGCAAAGGTATAAGAGTTTGATGAAGTACTTCACTACTTAACAACTACATTAATAGCCGCCAAGATGATTGGACAGTATGACACCGAATTTATCAGTTTGAAAAAATCATCTTGCGGTGTTATATTTGAAAGTGCTTTTTTTATTATTGTCTATGGATCTCGAAGAAATTGACTGTTATCATTGGTTAGTGAACTATAATCTGTTTGAGTATGATAAAAGCTTGTGGAGTACTACATTACGTTATATAAACAGACTGGGATTCTATGATAGAGTGATTACACCACTTAATAATACTGCTCAGGAACTGAGAAATGTCCAGGAGGAAGTCAGTGAAATTTGCAGCTTTTTCGGACTTGAAGCACTCTACGTAAAGGGCAATGTACCTACAGATAAAGTTTTAATTCAAAAGTGTGACCCTAGGACTTCCACTTTTTCTAGGATTCACTAGTCTCATGAAATGTAATTAAACAAATATAAAAGATTTTTCAACTAAAGTAAGGAGCAAGTTTAAAACTCATTACAGATTTCCTTTAAAAATTTGGAAAAAAAGCCAACTTCACAATAAAGAGTAAGGAGTTAAGGATGAGACAGACTTTTGATCTTTTACATAATTAAATAAATAAAAATGGGGGGGTTCAGTTGTACAGGGTTTCGGTTATACAGGGGTTCAGTTAAAGAGGTCTCACTTGCACGAAGGTTCAGATGCATGGGGATTCACTTGCTTGGGGTTCAGTTACACGGGGATTCAGTTACAATGGAACCCACACAAAAACAATGGGGGCACACACAAAAGCCAAATTAGCCCAGTGGCCTACGAGAAATCATGGGTTGCATGGGGGGTTGACTTGCAAGGGGGTTCAGTTAAAGGGGGTACAGTTACACAGGAGTTTAGTTAAATTGGGTTGAGTACAAATATAAAATATTTTTCAACTAAAGTAAGGAGCAAGTTTAAAACTCATAACAGATTTTCTTTAAAAATTTGGAAAAAAAAAACAACTTCACAATAAAGAGTAAGGAGTTAAGGATGAGACAGACTTTTGATCTTTTACATAATTAAATAAATAAAAACGGGGGGTTCACTTGTAGAGGGTTTCGGTTATACAGGGGTTCAGTTAAAGAGGTCTCACTTGCACTAAGGTTCAGATGCATGGGGATTCACTTGCTTGGAGTTCAGCTACACGGGGGTTCAGTTACAATGGAACCCACACAAAAAACCCTGGGGGGCACACACAACAGCCAAATGAGCCCATTGGCCTACGAGAAATCATGGGTTGCATGGGGGGTTGACTTGCACGTGGGTTCAGTTAAAGGGGGTACAGTTACACGTGGGTTTAGTTAAATTGGGTTGAGTTGCACGAGGGTTCAGGAGCACGAGACTTCAGTAGCACGGGGGGGTTCAGTTGTACAGGGTTTCGGTTATACAGGGGTTCAGTTACATGGAGGGTATAGTGACATTTTAAAAGATGATTTAAAAGATGATTTTAGAAGAGGATTTGAAGATGAAACTCTGTGGTCGTTATAATACACAAGTTCCATTTGAACAGTGTTGTGAGGTCTCCTACCCCAACCCCAAAGGGTTCCGGTCCTCCTACCCCAACCCTGAAGGAAGCCAGCGGTCCTCAAAGGTCCCCCAAGCTCCCAAAGGACCACCGAGCCCTCAAGGGCCCCCTCACACCCTCAAAGGCCCTACCCAGGCCCCCGTCTTTCGTAGATGAATTTTGTCTGAAATTTATGTTTCGGGATGTATGGGTTGCTATTTTCGACTTTTCGGAGTTGGATTTCTTAGTCTTTCATAGGTATGTGTTGTCTGAAACCTATGATTTGGGGTGAATGTTTTGCTATTTTTGACTTTTCTGAGCTGGATTTCCTACCCCTTTCATAGGTGTGTATTGTCGGAAAATTATGATATGGGATGTGTAGTTTGCAAGTTGGACTTTTCAGAGCTAGATTTCTTAGTCTTTCGTTGGTGTGTGTTGTCTGAAATCTATGATTTGGGATGTGTGGGTTGCTATTTTTTTACTTTTCTGAACTTTAGCCTAATTGCGTAGCCACTAGAGGAACATTTTTGTTGTATCTATTGCTATCAATATTCTGTTTTTTAGAGTTCAAGTTACTATTGAGCCTTACGTGCCTGAAACCATGAATTAGAATATTTAATTAGCTGTTAGGGTTTTCAAACTTAGTTTTTTAGATGTTCATGAGTGTTAGGTTCCTAGAGGGGTTTTGTGACTCCTCCCTCCAATGAATTCAGATGGTTTTAGGACTCATCCCCCTAGCCATAACTCCATTCAACCTTGAGTGAAGATATAAAAGTTTGATGAAGTATTTTTCTACTTAACAACTACATTAATAACTTCCAAGATGATAGGGCAGTATGACACAGAATTTATCAGTTACCGAGAGTTCAATGACTCCTCCCCGCAATGACATCCAAGGGTTTTATGACTCCTCCCCACAATGAATTCAGATGGATTTAAGACTCATCTCACTAGTCATAAGTCAGTTCAACCTTGAGCAAAGGTATAAAAGTTTGATGAAGTATTTCTCTACTTAACAACTACATTAATAGCCTCCAAGATGATTGGACTGTATGACACCGAATTTATCAGTTTGAAAAAATCATCTTGTGGTGTTATATTTGAATGTGCTTTTTTATTATTGTCTATAGATCTCGAAGAAATTGACTGTTATCATTGGTTAGTGAACTATAATCTGTTTGAGTATGATAAAAGCTTGTGGAGTACTACATTACGTTATATAAACAGACTTGGATTCTATGATAGAGTGATTACACCACTTAATAATACTGGTGAGGAACTGAGAAATGTCCAGGAGGAAGTCATTGAAATTTGCAGCTTTTTCGGAGTTGAAGCACTCTACGTAAAGGGCAATGTACCTACAGATAAAGTTTTAATTCAAAAGTGTGACCCTAGGATTCCACTTTTCAATATAGAAGAGTTTAAGTGTCCTAAATTTGAAGGGGGTTATCACCGTCCTGAAGACGAGGTTAGGTTCTTCGCACAGTGGATACCTAAGAACATACCTGATCGTGATAAATCCATAGGACATGTTAAAAACTATTCTATATTATGCGACCATCGTTTCTGGATTTTTAAGTGTTAAATATAAGTACTATTTTTATTTAAAAATTTTATGTTGTTTTTTTTTTCTTTCTCAAAAAAAAAAAATCTGTTAATAAATTTAATTAATAAATATATCTAATCTTAAACCGTCCTTGTTCGTTAAAATATTTATATTTTTAGCAAGTGACAAACTCCTTCCTGAAGTTACCTCATGGATACACAATGCAGAAACTTTATTTAAGAAACTATGAAAAAAATTGTAAGTGAGTAAGTAACAATTTCTTTCTTGAAATCACCTCTTGGATACACAATACAGAAATTTTCATTGAAGAAGTAATGAAAAAATTGTTAGTAAGTAGCAAGTTATTTATTGAATTCACCTGCAGGATAAACAAAGACATTTCGTTCAAGAAATTATGACAAAATTCTAAGTAAGTAACAAACTCTTTATTGTTTACATGACTTAGATACATGATGTAGAAATTTAATTCAAGAAATTATGAAAAAATACTCAGTAAGTAACAATTTCTATCTTGAAGTCATCTCTTGGATACACAATATGGAAATTTCATTCAAGAAATTATGAAAATATTTGTAAGTAAGCAACAAACTCTTTATTGATTTCACCTCCTGGATATACAGTACAGATACTTCATTCAAGAAATTATGAAAAAATCGCAAGTAAGTAACTTTTTTCTCTCTTTATCACAAACAATTTTCACTTAGCTAAATGATGTAGAAATTTAATTCAAGAAATTATTGAA
>NW_028297432.1:4411423-4429286 GCF_049724085.1 Artemia sp. Qi Xiang Cuo
GTGTAATTAAGAATACTCGGTTGTATGGCTTATTTTTTGGCTGATAATAAATTTACTATTATTATTTATACTTTTCATAATGAAATTTATTAGGAGTCAAGAATACAATATTTGTTATTAGGCTTCTTTAGTTCGTGATCTTCAGTGAACAATTAGTTATGTGTGATATTCACCAGCTTATCAACTTGAATGCTTTAGTAGTACCAAAGGGCAACCTCTTCCATAGCTTATAAGTCCATTTTGTAACTTCTTTATCGCATCAACCGGCATCTTTGAAAAAGACAATTCTCCTTGCAGACTCGATGATTCACCGTCATTGGAATTTCATTCATAAAGTTACATGAGGTTCGACCGCCACTTTCAACCGGCATCTTTGAAAAAGAGAATTCTCCTTGCAGACTCGATGATTCACCGTCATTGGATTTACTTATTCGGATTGTTCTTTTCATTTACGTTTATTAGTTGATTATAATTTAGTAACATTTGTTTTTATTGAAATTTATCTGTGTGTAATTTATCAGATGTGTGTGTGTGTGTGTAAGTTTTTGTGTGTGTGTGTGTAAGTTTTGGCGTGTGTGTGTAAGTTTTGGTGTGTGTGTGTAAGTTTTCATGTGTGTGTGTGTGTGTGTGTAAGTTTTTGTGTGTGTGTGTAAGTTCTTTTGCATGTGTGTTAGTTTTGGTGTGTGTGTTTTAGTTTTTGTGTGTTTTTGTGTGTGTGTAATTTTTGTGTGTGTGTGTGTGTGTATGTTTTTGTGTTCTTTTTTGTTTTGATGTGCTATTTATTGCTCGCGTGCATGTGTTTGTTTGTGTGTCTGCGTGGTTGTGTATGTTTTTGTGTGTGTGTGTGTGTGTAATTTTCGGATTGTTTGTGTAAGTATTGGTGTGTGTGTGTGTAATTTTTCATGTGCGTGTGTGTGTGTAAGTTTTTGTGTGTGTGTAAGTTTTTGTGAGTGTGTTTAAGTTTTTGTGTGTGTGTAAGTTTTTGTGTCGTCTAATGTGAATTTCAACCATTCAGGCTGGTGGACTAAGACCCCAATTCTGAGCTAGTGAATTTCCACCATTCGGGCTGGTGGACTAAGACCCTAATTCTGAGGTAGTGAATTTCCACCATTCAGGCTGGTGGACTGAGGCCCCAATATTGAGCTAGTGGATTTCCATCATTCAGGCTGGTGGACTAAGACCCCAATTCTGAGCTAGTGAATTTCCACCGTTCAGGCTGGTGGACTGTGACCCTAATACTGAGCTGGTGGACTAAGACCCTAATTTTCCAACTCTTGCATTTCATGACAGAAATTCAAAATGAACAAGCCTGAAATAGCAAACTAGTCATCCCAAACTATTGGTTTCAGACAACAAACACCAATGATGGACTAAGAATCCTAGTGTAAACCTCTAACTTAAGTCCTTTCTATATGCCCTTCTATATTGGCTGATGTAATGGTTTACGTAAATTCCAAAGATAGACGATAAACGTTGGTACATGGTATTTATTAAATAACGTGAGAATACACATAGAGGAAATAAGGTAGCACAAGAACAACTAACTACGACGAAGGCGGGCGATGGACACCCATTCCAAGTATACACTTGGTCCCGACTCACTAACATCAGAAGTCCCTATGATTGGCTATTCACTGGCCTGAGAATAAAAAGTTCACACGATAAGTTGTGGCCCTCCTGAAAGACCCTATAGAGAACCCATTGTTGACATATTCGTTGCTAACTCTGTTAATAACGAGACACCGGAAAAAGCATTCTCGAGTTTGCATTCCAAATACTCTATAGATTCTCCTTCTTGTTTTAAGTTAAATCTCTCAGATTTGGCTTATCCCCTTATCATTAAAGCCTCAAACTTTAATTGAACTCAAAACATTCCCTTCCCAAATTATTCACTTCTCGCCTACTAACATTCTACAGCATGAACTAGTATACAATTACATAATACAAACACTACACAATACTTGCATAAGTAAAAACTTACATAGTATAAACGAACCACACCAATAACAGTAGTCGGAAACTGGATATTTTAAAACTTCATTTTTCTTTGTATACTTTAAAATAGACTTGTTCCCCATACCCCTGAATTTGATGAGGACAAGGAAAGTTGGGATTATGTATAAACTTTGAATTAGGGCAAAAGGATTGACCGGGAAAGGCTAATTAATCCTGAAAATACCAGCGACAAATAAATGAAATTGCAGAAACTCTAAAAATCATACCATGCAGCAATGACGTTAAGATATTATTCCCAATAAAATCCTCGGGGTTTTATTGCTGCGGAACGCCTCGGTTTAGACCTATTTGGTTTTTCTTTACTAGCTTGTGGTTCAACAAATGGCAGTGCTACTGGGGATTTCTCTACATTATTATTGGTGCTACTCTCCTGGACAGTATTACTTTTAGGGCTAGTATGTTTCGACAAAATAGTAGATACATTAGTCATGTCAAGGTGAGTATCCCCTGTGTTTACATCCACAAATAATGGGTTGATGGTATTGGACTCCTGGACTGTTAATTCCCCGTTTTGGCTTCTTGATTCTAAGTAGGCGGTGCTTGAGTTACCTTTATTTCTTAAACTTTGTTGCTGTGCTACTGGTACATCTATACATAAAGAAATTTCTTTTAAACGCTGACCTAAACGCCCAACATCATTTAATGTCTTTTCCGATTCTTTAGTGATTGGTTTATTACTTACATACTCAGAGTACTCTGGATTTTTTTCAAGAAATACGGAGGGGTCTTTGACTGGTTTCATTAGTCTGATGTTTACTATTCTTCTGGTACCCTTTCCGTATAGTTCCTGTAGTAGAAAAACTTAGTTTGGTTTTATTACTTTTATTATTATGTATGGACCGCGAAATTTTCATTTTAAACCTTTGCATGTCATATCCTAAACATAGGTAATGTCTCCCTCTTTCAACCTTGGAATTTTTGTGTTGTTTTTATTATATTGTCCGGCCTGAACTTCTCTTGATTTTTCGATTTCCTTGCGACAAATACTATGGAGGTAGAAAAGCTGTTGGACTTGGCTAGCTGCAAATTCTTCGTAACTGTTGAAGTCGTCCCGTCGCGGTCGCAGTAACTTTAAATCAAGATAGGAAATCGGTTGTCGACCGAACATAAGTTGGAACTGTTGAAATTTTGTGGTTGATGAAATAGCGCTATTGAGTACCAGTTGAATACTTGAAATATACTCCGACCAATTAGACTTGGATTCATAACAGTAGGCCT
Source organism: Artemia sp. Qi Xiang Cuo (assembly GCF_049724085.1). NCBI lineage: Eukaryota > Metazoa > Arthropoda > Branchiopoda > Anostraca > Artemiidae > Artemia > Artemia sp. Qi Xiang Cuo. Next base: position 4,414,658 of record NW_028297432.1, read on the forward strand.
TGCATATGTTTTTGCACGCCTTTACTCGGTTTTCACATAAACCATTCGAAAATGGGTTACAGCCACTAGAAAATCGGTGATCAATCTTGTGCTTAGCACAGAAATCCTCCACCACTTTAGAATGGTAACTTGCATGTTTATCCGTGAGCAATATATCAAATAACCCAAAATAAGAAATAATTTTTTCATTTAAAAACTTCAAAATCGACTTTGCGGGAATATTCTTTACACTCTCAAGAACAACAAATTTTGTGAAATGTTCTACAGCTACTATTACATGATCAAACCCTTCATCCGTTTTCGGTAATGGTCCAGCAGTGTCCTTACTCCACATGTGACCGACATGAGAAGGATCTTCACTCCGACCTAACGGTGGATGGGGGATTTCATGGAATTTATTTTTCCGGAGACACACCTGACAATTTCTACAAACTATATCTACTCTTTTCCCCATATTTTTGAAATTACAATAAGCCTGAAGATTTTGTAGCGTCTTTTGGCTACTTAAATTTGCTCTTATTAGGGGATGTTCATGAGCTAATTTAATCGATGTGTCAATCAGCATTTCGGGGATCATCAGTTTTGGTGTTTCTGCACATTCTAGATCTCCCTTCATACTGGATTTGTAGTACAATACACCGTCACTCATGAACATTCCGTCGACAAGATGTTTCAACCATGGTATTTTTTCCAATTTTGTCCTTGTTTCTTCAACAAGAACTTCATCCCAAGAGGCATCAAAACCGTCCTGCGATGCATCAACCTCATCGCGCGGGACATTAAAACCAGCTCCCTCTCCCTGGGTAGTCAAGCCGCCTTGCGAGGCACCAGTACCATCTCGCAGTGCAACACAACCATCCCTTGAAGCATCAGTCACATCCCACGGGACCTTAAAACCGGCTCCCTGTTCCTGGGTCGCCAAACCGCCCTGCGAGGCCTCAGTACCATCTCGCAGTGCAACAAAACCATCCCGTGAGGCATCAGTACCATCCCACGGGACCTGAAAACCCGCTCCCTTTTCCTGGGTAGCCAAACCGCCCTGCGAGGCATCAGTACCATCTCGCAGTGCAACAAAACCATCCCGTGAGGCATCATTAACATCCCACGGGACCTTAAAACCAGCTCCCTTTCCCTGGGTAGCCTAACCGCCGTGCGAGGCATCAGTACCATCTCGCAGTGCAACAAAACCATCCAGTGAGGCATCAGTACCATCCCACGGGACCTTAAAACCCGCTCCCTTTTCCTGGGTAGCTATGCACACCTTTGACCTTTTTCTTTTCACCTCAAGATATTCAATTAAAGTTTTTAATGTGGCGTCTTCTCTTTGAAGTTTTCCCATATGTTTGTGGTCTAAACCTAAATAATTAATCTCTTTAAATTTTGCGGGTGCGGCAAAAAATTCTAACCCATCATCGGTCATTGAAAAGGGTCTAGTATCATCTACAATTTCTTTCACTGGTCGAGAAAGTATGTCGGCAGCGTGGGTTTTCCCTGGTATATGGTGCCAGTGATACAAGGGACTGTCTAAGACTAGTGAAATTCTATACAGCTTTGATGACCTATCCTTACACTTACGGAGAAATGTAATTGCTTTACAATCGATTAGACAATTAACTTCCCTTACCCCGATAGATAATTCAATGTGTTTTATAGATTTCAACACTCCACAGATCTCATCTGAACTGGTATACAATTTCCACAATTGATGTAAAAAGAAACTGAAGAAAGTGGAGACTATACTAAACCGTCCGGTTACGTCTTTCTGTATGAAACTACGAAAAGCTCCAGCGGATGTATCTACCGCATTCGAAAACAAAGCGTTCTCTGACGGATAAGGAAGCGATAAAAATACTGAATTTGTGTTGCTTATTTCCATTTTTAACGAGTCAAAACTCTCTTGTTCATCTTTTCCCCAAGACCATTTTGACTCTTTTCTGAGTAGCTTCGTTAGTGGTGCCGATAATTTTGCGTAATTCAAATAGAAGGAGCGGTACCAATTTGTTAGCCCTAAGAAACTTCTAAGTTCCACTATATCTCTGGGAGGTTGAATGGCTTTTATGGCGTCAAGTTTGTTCTTGAGTGGCGCAATGCCCGCCGCTGGAGTCACTTCACGTCCTAATAGTTCCAGACGCTCAGTGAAGAATTGGCATTTATTCATTCCCAGTTTAACATTATTTTGCAAAAGCCTTTCAAACAGTTTTTCAAGGTCTGCCAAATGTTAATTATCGTCACCCCTATTCGTAACACAAATATCATCATAATGTCACAATATTTCCGAAAGTTTCGGTATCAAATAAAATTCTAGACCACTGACAAAAGGCTCGAGGGGAGATATTTGACCCTTGTGGACACTTCGTAAAATTGTACATCTTTCCTTCCGGTGAGTTAAATGAAAAATATTTTTGTGAATCTTTATGTAATTCGACATTATAATACGCATGCTTCATGTCCAAAATGGAGTATTTATTTTTGGAGCTTAATTTCTGAAGGACATTTTTGATAAGAGGCATAGGCCACGCTGAATCTTTGATCATTTTATTAATACCTCTCATGTCCCAAATTATTCTCGAGTTATCCTAATTCCATTTGTGTTTTGGAGCAATCTCACCATTTTTCGCCTTTCCAATTAGGAAAACGGGGCTACAAAATTCACTTCGTCCAGGTCTGATGACGCCAGCCTTTAATAGCGCAGCGATGTGCTTTTGTAGGACGTCTTGCATGGCAAGTGGTAAATTGAATGATCTTGGTTGTGGAGGTGGACCATTTGGATCAATTAGCCTACAACCTTGTATTTAAACAGGTCATTCTTTCCTATGTCATAACTATGGTGCGAAAAAATTTGTTTATATTTAACTAGAAGGCTGCGCAGTTTACCTTTCAGTAAAGGCTTACCAGTGAGATAATCTAGCTGGAAACTGTTAATAAAAGTATCATCATCCCAGTCCTCCTTTTTTGACGAAATTATCTCGGTTTCTATTTTTATATCTGCCGTAGCGGCCTCAATCAATTCATTAGAAATTTCTTCAAACTCTCCTAAAATCGTCCGGCGAGACAGTTTCATTACCGTGTCCCCATCATTAAAGATAGCCACCAAACTAGTATTACGAGTGACCACGTGTACTGAACATTTCAAATTGTCTACTAAATCATCTAAAGGGTAGAATAAAACTGTAGAACCGTTTACAACGTCATTACCATCTCTGGATCTAAAATTTAATTGAATAATTTTCATAGTTCCAGGGCCAACTGAAACGGCTTTTGGTAATACAACATTACCTGTGCAAAACGACTGAAAATTGCAGGGGTTATTCTGTTTAGCTGATAACCCAAATGTAATGGTATTTGTATGGAGGTTAATTGTGGAATTCAGAGGATGCAAAATGTCCCATCCGAAAATTACCTCATAATCCACATTAGGAAAAATAAAAAACTCCCAATCTAAGCTCTTCTGTCGGTTCTTGTCGGAAACACAAAGCAGAAGCATGACTTTCCCAGTAATTGGCAGTGACTCGGACCCTAGTGGTTTTATACGAGCTAACGTTGGCATACAATTCTGTCGAAATTTAGGGGAGATTCGGTTAAACAGTCTTTCGCTACTTGTCGACTTATGACACCCTGAATCTAAAAATACCGAACACTATATCACCTAGCTTGATCTTGTGGAGCATTGGGAACTGAATGTTATTATTTAGCTTGGCAGGTAACCCAAGATAGCATAGAACTTCTTCTTGGTGTCCCCCCCCCGACTGTGATTGAATTGTTTGCTATTGCTAGTTAAAATATCACTGGAACCTAACATTATTTGCTCTATTGGTTTAAATTGAACATTTAACTTAGTAGTAGAAATCTTTTGGGGTATAATTTTACTACCAACCATTTCCCCCAGTTTTGGTCGGTTCACTCGTTTCCCGGAGTAGCACTTCTACGAGTATTCGCTCTTTCTCAATGGGCTCGAATATGTCCATATTCCTTACATAAATAGCACTGTATATTTTCATGATGCGTCTCCCTCTCTTCAGACGACCTATTATCCCAACAATTAACAGCTGGTTGCCCTGGTTTTCATCTTGTTCCTCAATTTTGATAGCATTGGGATCGAGTCTGTCAAGAATTTATACAAAAATAGAAATGTATGTTTTCATGACGCGTCTCCATCTTTTCATACGACCTATTATCCCAACAATTAACCGCTGGGTGACCTGGTTTTCCGCATGATCCGCATTTTTGATAGCATTCCGTAACACTGTGTCTCCTCCCGCAAGTAGGACACTCTTTTCTTCTCTCATCAGAATAACTATCCCTACTCTGCCCCCTCTCGTAACTTACCCGACCACGAACACGTCCTCGCCCACGGCCTTGAAAACCTTCATCTTCGAGTCCAAATTTCACCCTCGTCAGAGCAGAAAGATATTCGTCGGAAGAAGACGACGTCTCTCCTTCCCCCACTATCTGTTCTATTTGTTCATATTGTTTTGCAACCTTGTACGCATCCTCTAAACAAAAAATTTCTGCGCTATGCTCTAACAAATAGCGTTTGTAGGACGGTCTGATCCCCTCCTTGAATGCGTTAAGAGCAAGTCTTCCAAGGACTAAACCGTCCTCATTGGCTTCTAAGGACACCCTACATGACCTTTCTAAGTTTAGTATCCTTTTATAGAACAGATATACCGTTTCATCCTTAAATTGAATCGCGCCTACAAACTCTGCAACCATTTTGCCTGGGGCATATGCTACAAGTAATTCACGTTTTAAACTTGACAAATTTGTAATCGAGGGATCCAGATCCTCAAAAAAGGGGTGAAACAACCCATGGGCCAAAAGTGACGCGGTCTGTAAGGCTCTTGAATCAGACCAATTTAACAACAACTGAAATTTTTGTAACTGCGAAACAAACTCAATTATTTTTCCGCTTTCTGCCTTTGTGAGTGGCGTTATTACTGAAAGAGGGTCAATTAGCGATCCTATTACTTGGGACTGTTGAGGCTGTTCTATTGGAGGATTAATTGGGGTGGTGCTCAGGGGAGTTGGAGGGTTGATCACCGATTTTCTAGTGGCTATAACCCATTTTCGAATGGTTTATGTGAAAACCGAGTAAAGGCGTGCAAAAAAATATGCAAGGCCTACTGTTATGAATCCGAGTCTAATTGGTCGGAGTATATTCCAAGTATTCAACTGGTACTCAATAGCGCTATTTCATCAACCACAAAATTTCAACCATTCCAACTTATGTTCGATCGACAACCGATTTCCTATCTTTATTTAAAGTTACTGCGACCGCGACGGGACGACTTCAACAGTTACGAAGAATTTGCAGCTAGCCAAGTCCAACAGCTTTTCTACCTCCATAGTATTTGTCGCAAGGAAATCGAAAAATCAAGAGAAGTTCAGGCCGGACAATATAATAAAAACAACACAAAAATTCCAAGGTTGAAAGAGGGAGACAGTACCTATGTTCAGGATATGACATGCAAAGGGTTAAAATTAAAATTTTGCGGCCCATATATAATAATAAAAGTAATACAACCAAACCAAGTTTTCCTACTACAGGAACTAGACGGAAAGGGTACCAGAAGAATAGTAAACATCAGACTAATGAAACCAGTCAAAGACCCCTCCGTATTTCTTGAAAAAAATCCAGAGTACTCTGAGTATGTAAGTAATAAACCAATCACTAAAGAATCGGAAAAGACATTAAATGATGTTGGGCGTTTAGGTCAGCGTTTAAAAGAAATTTCTTTATGTATAGATGTACCAGTAGCACAGCAACAAAGTTTAAGGAATAAAGGTAACTCAAGCACCGCCTACTTAGAATCAAGAAGCCAAAACGGGGAATTAACAGACCAGGAGTCCAATACCATCAACCCATTATTTGTGGATGTAAACACAGGGGATACTCACCTTGACATGACTAATGTATCTACTATTTTGTCGAAACATACTATTCCTATAAGTAATGCTGTCAGGGAGAGTAGCACCAATAATAATGTAGAGAAGTCCCCAGTAGTACTCCCATTTGTTGAACCACAAGCTCGTAAAGGAAAACCAAATAGGTCTAAACCGAGGCGTTCCGCAGCAATAAAACCCCGAGGATTTTATTGGGAATAATATCTTAACCTCATTGCAGCATGGTATTATTTTTAGAGTTTCTGCAATTTCATTTATTTGTCGCTGGTATTTTCAGGATTAATTAGCCTTTCCCGGTCATTCCTTTTGCCCTAATTCAAAGTTATACATAATCCCAACTTTCCTTGTCCTCATCAAATTCAGGGGTATGGGGAACAAGTCTATTTTAAAGTATACAAAGAAAAATGAAGCGTTAAAATATCCAGTTTCCGACTACTGTTATTAGTGTGGTTCGTTTATACTATGTAAGTTTTTACTTATGCAAGCATTGTGTAGTGTTTGTATTATGTAATTGTTTACTAGTTCATGCTGTAGAATGTTAGTAGGCGAGAAGTGAATAATTTGGGAAGGGAGTGTTTTGAATTCAATTAAAGTTTGGGGCTTTAATGAGAAGGGGATAAGCCAAATTTGGGAAATTTAACTTAAAACAGGGGGGAGAATCTGTAAAGTATTTGGAACATAAATTCGAGAAGGCTTTTTCTGGTGTCTCGTTATTAACAGAGTTAGCAATGTATATGTCAACAATAGCTTCTCTAGGGGTTCTTCCGGGAGGGCCAAAGCTTATCGTGTGAACCTTTTATTCTCAGGCCAGTGAATAGCCAATCATAGGGCCTGAGAATAAAAGGTTCACACGATAAGCTTTGGCCCTCCCGGAAGAACCCCTAGAGAAGCTATTGTTGACATATACATTGCTAACTCTGTTAGTAACGAGACACCGGAAAAAGCCTTCTCGAATTTACGTTCCAAATACTTTACAGATTCTCCCCCCTGTTTTAAGTTAAATTTCCCAAATTTGGCTTATCCCCTTCTCATTAAACCCCCAAACTTTAATTGAATTCAAAGTTTGGGGGTTTAATGAGAAGGGGATAAGCCAAATTTGGGAAATTTAACTTAAAACAGGGGGGAGAATCTGTAAAGTATTTGGAACGTAAATTCGAGAAGGCTTTTTCCGAATTTACGTTCCAAAATACTTTACAGATTCTCCCCTGTTTTAAGTTAAATTTCCCAAATTTGGCCTATTCTCATTAAACCCCCAAACTTTGAATTCAATTAAAGTTTGGGGGTTTAATGAGAAGGGATAAGCCAAATTTGGGAAATTTAACTTAAAACAGGGGGGAGAATCTGTAAAGTATTTGGAACGTAAATTCGAGAAGGCTTTTGGTAATACAACACTACCTGTACAAAACGACTGAAAATTGCAGGGGTTATTCTGTCTAGCTGATAACCCAAATGTAATGGTATTTGTATGGAGGTTAATTGTAGAATTCAGAGGATGCAAAATGTCCCATCCAAAAATTACCTCATAATCCACATTAGTAAAAATAAAACACTCCCTCTCTACGCTCTTCTGTCGGTTCTTGTCGGAAACACAAAGCGGAAGCATGACTTCCCCAGTAAATGTCAGTGACTCGGACCCGCGTGATGTTCTACGAGCTAACGTTGGCATAAACTTCTGTAGAAATTTAGGGGAGATTCGGTTAAACAGTCTTTTGCTAATTATCGACCTGTGACAACCTGAATCTAAAAATACCGAACACTCTATATCACCTAGCTTGATCTTGTGGAGCATTGGGAACTGAATTGTTATTATTTATCTTGGAAGGTAACCCAAGATAGCATAGAACTTCTTCTTGGTGTCCCCCCCCCCCGACTGTGATTGAATTGTTTGCTATTGCTAGTTAAAATATCACTGGAATCTAATATTATTTGCTCTATCATAAGTCTCAGACAGCATTCACCTACGAAATACTAAGAAACCTTAGCTCAGAAAAGTCTGAAATAGCCAACTACTCATCCCAAACTCGAAGTTTCAGACAACAAACACCTATGAGTGACTAAGAATCCTAGCTCTGAAAAGTCCAAAAAGCAAATTACACCTCCCAAATCATAATTTTCAGAAAGGACACACCTATGAAAGGCTAAGAAATCTAGCTCAGAAAAGTCAAAAATAACAAATTAACCATCCCAAATCATAGGTTTCAGTCAACACACACCAACGAAAGACTAAGAAATCAGCTCAGAAAAGTCAAAAATAGCAAACTACTCATGCCAAACTATTGGTTTCAGACAACATTCACCTACGAAATACTAGAAAACTTTAGCTCAGAAAAGCCTGAAGTAGCAAACTAAACATCCAAAGTCATACTTTTCTATCAATAGATACCCATGAAAAGCTAAGAAACCTAGCTCAGAAAAGTCGAAAATAGCAAACTACATATCCCAATTCATAGGTTTCAGACACCAAACACCAACGAAAGACTAAGAAATCCGACTCAGAAAAGTCAAAAATATCAAACTACATATTCCCAAATCATAAGTTTCAGTCAACACACACCAACGAAAGGCTAAGAAACCTAGCTCATAAAAGCCCGAAAAAGCAAACTACTCATCCCAAACTATTGGTTTCAGACAACATTCACCTCGTAAATAGTAGGAAACCTTATCTCAGAAAAGCCTGAATTAGCAAACTACACATCCCAAATCATAGGTTTCAGACAAGACACATCAACGAATGACGGGGGATCGGGGGGGACCTTTGGGACCCAGGGAGGACGTTTGGGGATCCGGGGGCCCTTGAGGATTGAGTGGTCTTTTGAGAGCCCGGGGGACCTTTGGGGACCGGGGAGGGCCTTTGGGAGCCCAGTGGACCTTTGGGGACCAGGGACGAACCTTTGGGGGCCCGGGGGATCCTTGGAGACCGGTTGGCCCTCTGGGAGCCTGGGGGACCTTTGAGGACCAGGGGAGGGCCTTTGGGGGTCTGAGGAGGGCGTTTGGGGGATAACATTTCGAAATTTATACTTTTTAGTTTACTTTTCGCGGCGCATCCCTGCGGCACATCCTGCGGCGCGTTCCTGCGGCGCATCCCTGTGGCGCATCCCCTGCGGCGCTTTCCTGACCCGCGGCGCATCCCTGCGGCGCATCCTGGGGCGCTTTCCTGGCCCACGGCGCATCCCGGCGGCGCTTCTCTGGTCCGGGGGACCTTTGGGGGCCGGGGGTGGGCCTTTGGGGCACAGGGGGGCCTTGGGGGCCCCGGGCGGGCCCGTGGGGGCCCGGGGGGACATTTGGGGACCGGTGGAGGGCCTTTGGGGGCCCGTTGGTCCTTTGGGAGCTCGTTGGGCCTTTGGGAGGGCGCGGGGAGGGCCTGGGGCGGTCGGGGGGGGCCTTGGGGGGCGCCGGTGGCCCTTGGGGAGCTTGGGGGACCTTTGAGGACCGTGGGCTTCCTTCGGTGTTGGTGTAGGAAGATTGGAACCCTTTGGGGTTGGGTTATAGGACCTCACAACACTGTTCAAATGAAACTTGTGTATTATAACGACCACAGAGTTTCGCCATTAAATTCTCTTCTAAAATCTCTTCAAGAATCATCTTTTAAAATGTCTCTAACTCTTTCGCCGAAATAGTTGCATAATCTGTCTAAAACGGTTTCGCCCAAATAATCCCTAAACATAATTCAGCGTGTTCCTTTTGTTTTTGCTATCTCTGTGCTAATGCATTTCAAATTAATAAGAAACTTGATTCGCGCGCTAAAACAATTCATCGCTAAGATGTTTCTTGGAGAAATGTTTCCATGGCCTTTGGCTATTAATATCCTTTGGAGTTCGACCAAAAGAGTTGTTTCCGAGGCAAAGACATTAATGACTTGGATCTATTCCTGGAGAATCGTTTCTAGGTGAAAATTTTTAAAGTCTGACAGATGATGTTATTGGTTGATTGATCTGTCAAGAAAGGAGAATTAATTTGTTGTTTCTAAGGGGAATTATTGATTCACGATAGGTGAATTGAGGTCGACAGCACAGGTGCTCCAAGGTCGATGTTGTTTTTGTTGTAAGTGCACGCTCTCAGCGAATGTCAAGGTCGATGTTGTTGTTGTTGACACACTTCGATTACGCAATCAATTTCTCGGAATAAATGTGACAATGTTCATGTTTTTCAAATTCTCACTGACAAAAACCATAAAACATCCATAATTTGATGTTGACATCCGAGAAAAACATCAAATAAATCGAACAACACATATATCCATCCATGAAAACAACCATAAATGTGACAAAATTCATGATTTTTCAAGTGAGAAAATTCCTGTTTTTTCATTCTCACTGAGAAAACCATAAACCACGTGGTCATGTTCGGATCAATAGGGTCATCTCTACTCACACCCAAGTATCAATTCATAAAACCAAATATTAAGTTATTTTACCTTTGGTACAGCAAATTCTTCTTTCTTCTTTAAATAGCGATTTTTACTGGAGGCAAAGAAGAAAAAGTACAAGGAACTCTCGAACTCACAAAATCCCATGCGATCTGGTGTTTATTTACCTTTGAATCTGGCGCCCAAGTTAAAAATAAAATTATACTGACAATAAATTGATTATTTGAATACTTATTTGGCCGACAATATAAGTATAAATTATTTTTCACTTGATAAAAACACGGTATAGGGCATCATAAGCCCAAGCAAGGCCAACGCCCGCATGCATGTAATACAAGCATTTTTAATTTATCAGAACCGAAAAATGAATGAAATATTGGAAATATTTCTGAACGCCCAAAAAGAACCCAAAGTTGATCTCTCCTGTAAGTTTATATGTCTCTGCGAAATATATTTGCCGACAGAAGTCAAATATCATATCTAAAGCTAACAAATCACAGATGGTGCGGGTATACACAAAAGAATTCTAATGAGGGGGAGCCGAATTTCCCGCCATTATTTCGTAACAATCAGAAATCAAATAATTTTTTTTCCATCTTTCCATCTTTTTTAAATCCAAGTAATAGATTGGATTTAAAAAAGAAACTGAGTTTCTTTTTTAAACTATAAATTCAGTATATAAAAAAACAGGGAATCGAACCCGGATCTCCCGCCTGACAGTCAGGAACAGCGACCATTGTACCACAGAGACACTAACAGACTTATTATTTTAGCGTCCAGTATCTATTTTTGACGCAAGTAAATCCCCACAAAACTTGATATTTGGTTTTTGGAAAGTAGGAAAGGAAGGATCGGATTGAGCTAAAATTTTGAGGATAATCTCGCAGGGCCAAAGTCTAAAGCTCTTTTTTGACCCTTGGTACTTGGACTCTGGAAGCTGAGGAGCTAAAGTATCAAAGGTTTGATCCTGGAAGCTAGATCCAGTTTCAGCAAAGGTTTATATTTACCTTTGAATCTGGCGCCCAAGTTAAAAATAAAATTATACAGACAATAAATTGATTATTTGAATACTTATTTGGCCGAAAATATAAGTATGAATTATTTTTCACTTAATAAAAACACTGTATAGGGCATCATAAGCCCAAGCAAGGCCAACGCCCACATGTATGTAATACAAGCATTTTTAATTTATCAGAACCCAAAAATGAATGACATATTTGAAATATTTCTGAACGCCCAGAGAGGACCCAAAGTTGATCTCTCCTGTAATTTGATATGTCTCTGCGAAATGTGTTTGCCGACAGAAGCCAAATATCATATCTAAAGTTAGCAAATCACAGATGGTGCGGGTATACACAAAAGAATTCTACTGAGGGGGAGCCGGATTTCCCGCCATTATTTCGTAACAATCAGAAATCAAATAATTTTTTTTTTCATCTTTCCATCTTTTTTAAATCCAAGTAATAGATTGGATTTGAAAAAGAAACTGAGTTTCTTTTTTAAACTATAAATTCAGTATATAAAAAAACAGGGAATCGAACCCGGATCTCCCGCGTGACAGTCAGGAACAGCGACCATTGTACCACAGAGACACTAACGGACTTATTATTTTAGCGTCCAGTATCTATTTTTGACGCAATTAAATCCCCACAAAACTTGTCATTTTGTTTTTGGAAAATAGGAAAGGAAGGATCGGATTGAGGTGAAATTTTGAGGGTATGCTCCCAGGGCCAAAGTCTAAAGCTCTTTTTTTACCCTTGGCGCTTGGACTCTGGAAGCTGAGGAGCTAAAGTATCAAAGCTTTGATCCTGGAAGCTAGATCCGGTTTCAGCAAAGGTTTATATTTACCTTTGAATCTGGCGCCCAAGTTAAAAATAAAATTATACAGACAATAAATTGATTATTTGAATACTTATTTGGCCGAAAATATAAGTATGAATTATTTTTCACTTAATAAAAACACTGTATAGGGCATCATAAGCCCAAGCAAGGCCAACGCCCACATGTATGTAATACAAGCATTTTTAATTTATCAGAACCCAAAAATGAATGACATATTTGAAATATTTCTGAACGCCCAGAGAGAACCCAAAGTTGATATCTCCTGTAACTTGATATGTCTCTGCGAAATGTGTTTGCCGACAGAAGCCAAATTTCCCCTCTTGTAACTTGATATGATCTCTCTTTGTCAAGTACCCTTTGCCGACACATTGGTTTGCTGACTCCAATCTTTGTGACTAGTAGAATTCTTTTATGCATGCCAGCACCATCTGTGATAAGTTAGGATAATTTTTTAAATCGCTATTTAAAGAAGAAAGAATAATGTACTGCACCAAAGATAAAATAACTTGATATTTGGCTTTATGAATTGATACTTGGGTGTGCTTGTATTTATCTTTCATGTTGGGAGCTGTGGGCGCTATGGGTTCTTGGGCGCTAAAGTAAATGTTTTGGGTTCTTGGGCGCTAGTGGGAGCTGGGCTTTAAAGTATCGTTGGTTAATTTTGTCATATTTTACAATGTGTTTACATATCTCAAAACAGCCTATTGGAAATTGAAAGAAATGATTATTACGTTCGTTTGCTCTCATAATAAGCTATTACAATTATTATTTACTACCTAGCTCAAGCTATTCACCCCCAGGGTTGCCAACGTTTTGGTCAATGAATATGTCCCTTGAGCATCCAAAAATGTGTCTTTCTGTCTATAATATGTCCATAATATTTGTCTATAATTTGTCTATAATATGTCCATAATATGTCCATCTTGAAATCTCAGAAACTAGTTTCTTAAGACTTGTAAACCTCTTTCAAAGTGGTTAGTTAGCATCAAATATAATGAAAACGAAAAATATTCATTTAGTACATCCATACAAAATGAACTACTGTGAAAGCACAAACGTCATAAAAACATGTAAACAGCAAAAAACTTCTTGTTTGAGCTTAAGGCTCATCTTCCTACGAGAGTTCCACTTGACAGGTATGGTCGGCATGAGGGTCAGCATTTTCACTTCTTTTGGTAGCTTTTTGCAAATCAGAGTATTTCTTGCGAATGTCATAAGGAGCCAGGAGTCAAGCGACGTTGCGGAACGATAGGTAAGCTGGGTTGCCCTTCAAACAGGGAGGTGACATCCCCAAAGGCATAATTACTCGACCTTTGAACATTGCTGAACAAAATAGATGTCAACAAATTCTGATTGGATGCTGGTTTTCGGAATTGATAGTCGGGGGGGGGCTGTCACCCTCAAATCACTTTTGACTCTAATAAAGGGCACTAAAATTCAATTTAATGAGCCCCATCTGAAGTTCATACGACTACCCATTCCATAAAACCTTATATGCCTCTGGGGCATAACTTACAACCCTTGTCCCAGGGCTCTTAGGGTTGTGTAAACGCTGAGGGCATTGTTATATATTCTTTTGACCATTTTTAACGAAATTACTATCTAAAAATTTTCGTTGGATGCATCTAGGTAAAAGAAGACGTGGGTGGAGGGGGTGGCTGATTTGCCTCTGACCACTTCTCACTCTTAAAAATGGCACCAGAACATCTTATTTTCAATCCAGTGAGTCCCTCCAAAGCTTATAAAACCAACCCTTCCATAAAAGTCTTATATGTTAATAATGGGAAACTAGTATAACTCGTAGCCCTTGCCCTGACAACTTTTTTTTGGAGGGAGGGGGGGCTCATCCACAAAAACATAATTACAGGAACTTTTAATATATGCTGAACAAAATGGCAATCAAAAATTTTGATTGGACATTTTTGGGGAAATGAAGGGCGTTGGGGGGGGGGATGTTTGCCTTTCAATCACTTATGATTCTTATTAGAACTTTCAATTTCCAATCGAGCCGCTTTCGAAGTTTCAGCGACAACCCTTTTTACACGATGTGCCTTGGTCAGAAGTAAAAAATAAATTGTAACCTTATCGCTCTTTCATTCATTAAATAGAAAAACAAGTTTTTTCTACTTGAAGTAAGGAGTAACAATAAAACTTAAAACAATCAAAAATTATTCCATATATTAGGGGAGCTGTCCTTTCCTCAATACCCCTCTCTTCACGCTAAAATCTTTTCAAGAACTTAAAAAAAAAGTTTTGATTCAATTACACGGCCCTTGTGTTTCAAGAATCGTTCTTAAAAGAAATAGACAAAAGGTCGAACATTAGCTTAGAGAGGGGGGTATTGAGGGGGAAGTAGACCCCGTCATATACAGAATAATTTCTGTACGTTTTAGGTTTTAATGTCGCTCCTTACTTTCGGTAGAAAAAACTATTTTTTGTATTTATTTAGATATCCTATCGTTTTTTCAGATAATCCTATAAATCCACCCCCTCTGTGGAAAATTTCCCCACGAAAAA